>NW_028172448.1:0-46775 GCF_963971535.1 Notolepis coatsorum
GTACTACCAGGGAGAGAGAGAGGAGAGATACCAACATGATAACCACCGTACTACCAGGGAAGAGAAAGAGGAGAGATACCAACATGATAACCACCGTACTACCAGGGAAGAGAGAGAGGAGAGAGATACCAACATGATAACCACCGTACTACCAGGGAAGAGAGAGAGATACCAACATGATAACCACCGTACTACCAGGGAAGAGAGAGAGGAGAGAGATACCAACATGATAACCACCGTACTACCAGGAAGAGAGAGGAGAGAGATACCAACATGATAACCACCGTACTACCAGGGAAGAGAGAGGAGAGAGATACCAACATGATAACCACCGTACTACCAGGGAAGAGAGAGAGGAGAGAGATACCAACATGATAACCACTGTACTACCAGGGAAGAGAGAGGAGAGAGATACCAACATGATAACCACCGTACTACCAGGGAAGAGAGAGAGAGGAGAGAGATACCAACATGATAACCACCGTACTACCAGGGAAGAGAGAGAGGAGAGATACCAACATGATAACCACCGTACTACCAGGGAAGAGAGAGGAGAGATACCAACATGATAACCACCGTACTACCAGGGAAGAGAGAGAGGAGAGATACCAACATGATAACCACCAGGAGGGGAAGAGGATGATACCAACATGATAACCACTGTACTACCAGGGGAAAGAGAGAGAGGGAGAGAGATACCAACATGATAACGCACCGTACTACCAGGGAATAGAGAGGAGAGAGATACCAACATGATAACCACCGTACTACCAGGGAAGAGAGAGGAGAGAGATACCAACATGATAACCACCGTACTACACAGGAAGAGAGAGGAGAGAGATACCAACATGATAACCACCGGTACTACCAGGGAAGAGAGAGGAGAGAGATACCAACATGATAACCACCGTACTACCAGGGAAGAGAGAGGAGAGAGAAATACCAACATGATAACCACCGTACTACCAGGGAAGAGAGAGAGGAGACGATACCAACATGATAACCACCGTACTACCAGGGAAGAGAGAGGAGAGAGATACCAACATGATAACCACCGTACTACCAGGGAAGAGAGAGGAGAGAGATACCAACATGATAACCACCGTACTACCAGGGAAGAGAGAGGAGAGATACCAACATGATAACACACCGTACTACCAGGGAAGAGAGAGAGGAGAGAGATACCAACATGATAACCACCGTACTACCAGGGAAGAGAGAGAGGAGAGATACCAACATGATAACCACCGTACTACCAGGGAAGAGAGAGAGGTAGAGATACCAACATGATAACCACCGTACTACCAGGGAAGAGAGAGAGGAGAGATACCAACATGATAACCACCGTACTACCAGGGAAGAGAGAGAGGAGAGATACCAACATGATAACCACCGTACTACCAGGGAAGAGAGAGAGGAGAGAGATACCAACATGATAACCACCTGTACTACCAGGGAAGAGAGAGGAGGAGAGATACCAACATGATAACCACCGTACTACCAGGAAGAGAGAGAGAGGAGAGAGATACCAACATGATAACCACCGTACTACCAGGGAAGAGAGAGAGAGAGAGATACCAACATGATAACCACCGTACTACCAGGGAAGAGAGAGAGGAGAGATACCAACATGATAACCACCGTACTACCAGGGAAGAGAGAGGAGAGAGATACCAACATGATAACCACCGTACTACCAGGAAGAGAGAGAGGAGAGATACCAACATGATAACCACCGTACTACCAGGGAAGAGGAGAGAGGAGAGATACCAACATGATAACCACCGTACTACCAGGGAAGAGAGAGAGGAGAGAGATACCAACATGATAACCACCGTACTACCAGGGAAGAGAGAGAGGAGAGAGATACCAACATGATAACCACCGTACTACCAGGGAAGATGAGAGGAGAGAGATACCAACATGATAACCACCGTACTACCAGGGAAGAGAGAGAGGAGAGATACCAACATGATAACCACCGTACTACCAGGGAGAGCGAGAGGAGAGATACCAACATGATAACCACCGTACTACCAGGGAAGAGAGAGAGGAGAGAGATACCAACATGATAACCACCGTACTACCAGGGAAGAGAGAGCGGAGAGAGATACCAACATGATAACCACCGTACTACCAGGGAAGAGTGAGAGGAGAGAGATACCAACATGATAACCACCGTACTACCAGGGAAGAGAGAGAGGAGAGATACCAACATGATAACCACCGTACTACCAGGGAAGCGAGAGGAGAGATACCAACATGATAACCACCGTACTACCAGGGAAGAGAGAGAGAGGAGAGATACCAACATGATAACCACTGTACTACCAGGGAAGAGAGAGAGGAGAGATACCAACATGATAACCACCGTACTACCAGGGAAGAGAGAGCGGAGAGAGATACCAACATGATAACCACCGTACTACCAGGGAAGAGAGAGGAGAGAGAGATACCAACATGATAACCACCGTACTACCAGGAAGAGAGAGAGGAGAGCGATACCCAACATGATAACCACCGTACTACCAGGGAAGAGAGAGAGGAGAGATACCAACATGATAACCACCGTACTACCAGGGAAGAGAGAGAGGAGAGAGATACCAACATGATAACCACCGTACTACCAGGGAAGAGAGAGGAGAGATACCAACATGATAACCACCGTACTACCAGGGAAGAGAGAGAGGATAGAGATACCAACATGATAACCACCGTACTACCAGGGAAGAGAGAGAGGAGAGATACCAACATGATAACCACCGTACTACCAGGGAAGAGAGAGAGGAGAGATACCAACATGATAACCACCGTACTACCAGGGAAGAGAGAGAGGAGAGATACCAACATGATAACCACCGTACTACCAGGGAAGAGAGAGAGAGATACCAACATGATAACCACCGTACTACCAGGGAAGAGAGAGAGGAGAGAGATACCAACATGATAACCACCGTACTACCAGGGAAGAGAGAGAGGAGAGAGATACAACATGATAACCACCGTACTACCAGGGAAGAGAGAGGAGAGAGAGATACCAACATGATAACCACCGTACTACCAGGGAAGAGAGAGGAGAGAGATACCAACATGATAACCACCGTACTACCAGGTAAGAGAGAGGAGAGAGATACCAACATGATAACCACCGTACTACCAGGGAAGAGAGAGGAGAGAGATACCAACATGATAACCACCGTACTACCAGGGAAGAGAGAGAGGAGAGAGATACCAACATGATAACCACTGTACTACCAGGGAAGAGAGAGGAGAGAGATACCAACATGATAACCACCGTACTACCAGGGAAGAGAGAGGAGAGAGATACCAACATGATAACCACCGTACTACCAGGAAGAGAGAGAGGAGAGAGATACCAACATGATAACCACCGTACTACCAGGGAAGAGAGAGGAGAGAGATACCAACATGATAACCACCGTACTACCAGGGAAGAGAGAGAGGAGAGATACCAACATGATAACCACCGTACTACCAGGGAAGAGAGAGAGGAGAGAGATACCAACATGATAACCACCGTACTACCAGGGAAGAGAGAGAGGAGAGCGATACCAACATGATAACCACCCGTACTACCAGGGAAGAGAGAGAGGAGAGATACCAACATGATAACCACCGTACTACCAGGGAAGAGAGAGAGGAGAGAGATACCAACATGATAACCACCGTACTACCAGGGAAGAGAGAGGAGAGATACCAACATGATAACCACCGTACTACCAGGGAAGAGAGAGAGGATAGAGATACCAACATGATAACCACCGTACTACAGGGAAGAGAGAGAGGAGAGATACCAACATGATAACCACCGTACTACCAGGGAAGAGAGAGAGGAGAGATACCAACATGATAACCACCGTACTACCAGGGAAGAGAGAGAGGAGAGATACCAACATGATAACCACCGTACTACCAGGGAAAGAGAGAGAGAGATACCAACATGATAACCACCGTACTACCAGGGAAGAGAGAGGGAGAGAGATACCACATGATAACCACTGTACTACCAGGGAAGAGAGAGGAGAGAGATACCAACATGATAACCACCGTACTACCAGGGAAGAGAGAGAGAGGAGAGAGATACCAACATGATAACCACCGTACTACCAGGGAAGAGAGATAGAGGAGAGAGATACCAACATGATAACCACCGTACTACCAGGGAAGAGAGAGAGGAGAGATACCAACATGATAACCACCGTACTACCAGGGAAGAGAGAGAGAGAGATACCAACATGATAACCACCGTACTACCAGGGAAGAGAGAGAGGAGAGATACCAACATGATAACCACCGTACTACCAGGGAAGAGAGAGGAGAGAGATACCAACATGATAACCACCGTACTACCAGGGAAGAGAGAGAGAGGAGAGAGATACCAACATGATAACCACCGTACTACCAGGGAAGAGAGAGAGGAGAGATACCAACATGATAACCACCATACTACCAGGGAAGAGAGAGGAGAGAGATACCAACATGATAACCACCATACTACCAGGGAAGAGAGAGAGGAGAGAGATACCAACATGATAACCACCGTACTACCAGGGAAGAGTGAGAGGAGAGAGATACCAACATGATAACCACCGCACTACCAGGGAAGAGAGAGAGGAGAGATACCAACATGATAACCACCGTACTACCAGGGAAGCGAGAGGAGAGATACCAACATGATAACCACCGTACTACCAGGGAAGAGAGAGAGGAGAGAGATACCAACATGATAACCACCGTACTACCAGGGAAGAGAGAGCGGAGAGAGATACCAACATGATAACCACCGTACTACCAGGGAAGAGTGAGAGGAGAGAGATACCAACATGATAACCACCGTTACTACCAGGGAAGAGAGAGAGGAGAGATACCAACATGATAACCACCGTACTACCAGGGAAGCGAGAGGAGAGATACCAACATGATAACCACCGTACTACCAGGGAAGAGAGAGAGAGGAGAGATACCAACATGATAACCACTGTACTACCAGGAAGAGAGAGAGGAGAGATACCAACATGATAACCACCGTACTACCAGGGAAGAGAGAGCGGAGAGAGATACCAACATGATAACCACCGTACTACCAGGGAAGAGAGAGGAGAGAGAGATACCAACATGATAACCACCGTACTACCAGGGAAGAGAGAGAGGAGAGCGATACCAACATGATAACCACCGTACTACCAGGGAAGAGAGAGAGGAGAGATACCAACATGATAACCACCGTACTACCAGGGAAGAGAGAGAGGAGAGAGATACCAACATGATAACCACCGTACTACCAGGGAAGAGAGAGAGGAGAGATACCAACATGATAACCACCGTACTACCAGGGAAGAGAGAGAGGATAGAGATACCAACATGATAACCACCGTACTACCAGGGAAGAGAGAGAGGAGAGATACCAACATGATAACCACCGTACTACCAGGGAAGAGAGAGAGGAGAGATACCAACATGATAACCACCGTACTACCAGGGAAGAGAGAGAGGAGAGATACCAACATGATAACCACCGTACTACCAGGGAAGAGAGAGAGAGATACCAACATGATAACCACCGTACTACCAGGGAAGAGAGAGAGGAGAGAGATACCAACATGATAACCACCGTACTACCAGGGAAGAGAGAGAGGAGAGAGATACCAACATGATAACCACCGTACTACCAGGGAAGAGAGAGGAGAGAGCAGATACCAACATGATAACCACCGTACTACCAGGGAAGAGAGAGGAGAGAGATACCAACATGATAACCACCGTACTACCAGGGAAGAGAGAGAGGAGAGAGATACCAACATGATAACCACCGTACTACCAGGGAAGAGAGAGGAGAGAGATACCAACATGATAACCACCGTACTACCAGGGAAGAGAGAGAGGAGAGAGATACCAACATGATAACCACTGTACTACCAGGGAAGAGAGAGGAGAGAGATACCAACATGATAACCACCGTACTACCAGGGAAGAGAGAGGAGAGAGATACCAACATGATAACCACCGTACTACCAGGGAAGAGAGAGAGGAGAGAGATACCAACATGATAACCACCGTACTACCAGGGAAGAGAGAGGAGAGAGATACCAACATGATAACCACCGTACTACCAGGGAAGAGAGAGAGGAGAGATACCAACATGATAACCACCGTACTACCAGGGAAGAGAGAGAGGAGAGAGATACCAACATGATAACCACCGTACTACCAGGGAAGAGAGAGAGGAGAGCGATACCAACATGATAACCACCGTACTACCAGGGAAGAGAGAGAGGAGAGATACCAACATGATAACCACCGTACTACCAGGGAAGAGAGAGAGGAGAGAGATACCAACATGATAACCACCGTACTACCAGGGAAGAGAGAGGAGAGATACCAACATGATAACCACCGTACTACCAGGGAAGAGAGAGATGATAGAGATACCAACATGATAACCACCGTACTACCAGGGAAGAGAGAGAGGAGAGATACCAACATGATAACCACTGTACTACCAGGGAAGAGAGAGAGGAGAGATACCAACATGATAACCACCGTACTACCAGGGAAGAGAGAGAGGAGAGATACCAACATGATAACCACCGTACTACCAGGGAAGAGAGAGAGAGATACCAACATGATAACCACCGTACTACCAGGGAAGAGAGAGAGGAGAGAGATACCAACATGATAACCACTGTACTACCAGGGAAGAGAGAGGAGAGAGATACCAACATGATAACCACCGTACTACCAGGGAAGAGAGAGAGAGGAGAGAGATACCAACATGATAACCACCGTACTACCAGGGAAGAGAGATAGAGGAGAGAGATACCAACATGATAACCACCGTACTACCAGGGAAGAGAGAGAGGAGAGATACCAACATGATAACCACCGTACTACCAGGGAAGAGAGAGAGAGAGATACCAACATGATAACCACCGTACTACCAGGGAAGAGAGAGAGGAGAGATACCAACATGATAACCACCGTACTACCAGGGAAGAGAGAGGAGAGAGATACCAACATGATAACCACCGTACTACCAGGGAAGAGAGAGAGAGGAGAGAGATACCAACATGATAACCACCGTACTACCAGGGAAGAGAGAGAGGAGAGATACCAACATGATAACCACCGTACTACCAGGGAAGAGAGAGAGGAGAGAGATACCAACATGATAACCACAGAGATACCAACATGATAACCACCGTACTACAGGAAGAGAGAGAGGAGAGATACCACATGATAACCACCGTACTACCAGGGAAGAGAGAGAGGAGAGAGATACCAACATGATAACCACCGTACTACCAGGGAAGAAGAGAGAGAGGAGAGAGATACCAACATGATAACCACCGTACTACCAGGAGAAGAGAGAGGAGAGATACCAACATGATAACCACCGTACTACCAGGGAAGAGAGAGAGGAGAGATACCAACATGATAACCACCGTACTACCAGGGAAGAGAGAGAGGAGAGAGATACCAACATGATAACCACCGTACTACCAGGGAGGAGAGAGGAGAGAGATACCAACATGATAACCACCGTACTACAGGGAGCGAGAGAGGAGAGAGATACCAACATGATAACCACCGTACTACCAGGGAAGAGAGAAAGAGAGATACCAACATGATAACCACCGTACTACCAGGGAAGAGAGAGAGAGAGAGATACCAACATGATAACCACCGTACTACCAGGGAAGAGAGAGAGGAGAGATACCAACATGATAACCACCGTACTACCAGGGAAGAGAGAGAGAGGAGAGATACCAACATGATAACCACCGTACTACCAGGAAGAGAGAGAGAGAGAGATACCAACATGATAACCACCGTACTACCAGGGAAAGAGAGAGGAGAGATACCACATGATAACCACCGTACTACCAGGGAAGAGAGAGAGGAGAGATACCAACATGATAACCACCGTACTACCAGGGAAGGAGAGAGGAGAGATACCAACATGATAACCACCGTACTACCAGGGAAGAGAGAGAGGAGAGATACCAACATGATAACCACCGTACTACCAGGGAAGAGAGAGAGGAGAGATACCAACATGATAACCATCGTACTACCAGGGAAGAGAGAGAGGAGAGATACCAACATGATAACCACCGTACTACCAGGGAAGAGAGAGGAGAGAGATACCAACATGATAACCACCGTACTACCAGGGAAGAGAGAGAGGAGAGAGATACCAACATGATAACCACCGTACTACCAGGGAAGAGAGAGAGGAGAGCGATACCAACATGATAACCACCGTACTACCAGGAAGAGAGAGAGGAGAGAGATACCAACATGATAACCACCGTACTACCAGGGAAGAGAGAGAGGAGAGATACCAACATGATAACCACCGTACTACCAGGGAAGAGAGAGAGGAGAGAGATACCAACATGATACCACCTCCCATATTAGAGCAGCGGTGTGTACGAGCAAACAAGTAAACAGATCCGTCGTGCGGAACCCGGAGTCATTACCCCCCCCCCCTCACATGGGGGTAATTGCACACGGTGCTTAAGTCTAAATGGAGGACAGTTACATGACCATCCTCCACCCTTCATCTCTCTCTCTGTGCTCCTCTCTTTATATCTCTATAACTCTCTGTCTCTCTCTCTCTCTCTATCTGTCTTCTCTATCTCTCTCTGTCATCTCTCTCTCTCTCTCTCTCTCTCTCTCTCTCTCTCTCTCTCTCTCAATTCAATTCAATTCAAATTCAAATAGGCTTTATTGGCATGAACTATTAACATACTTATTGCCAAAGCAAGTTCAACATACAAACAATAACATATATTAAGCAATAAAATATCATAACATTAGTAATAACAGTAAAGACAATCAACAAGAAACATATTAATTTACAAAATAGTCACTCGATCGGGTAGTCATTTTACAGATGTAGCCACCCAGATAGCTTGTTCTCTTATTGTGTGACAACCATCTACATATTTTGCAGCTACAGTAATGCTGTACACTGACTTTTCTCCCCACACATGTATAGCAGCTTTTGGTGATCAGGGAGATGGATAAACTGTGCATACATTTTATTTATTTTATCAAAGAAGACTTCTCTTAGATCCTTGTATTTCTCACAGTACAGTAGGAAGTGAGGTTCTGTCTCAACGTCCCCCTGATGGCAAAGTGAACACAGCCTGGCCTCTCTGGGCAGCCAGTTCTGCCTGTGACGGCCTGTTTCTATGGCTAGACTATGTCCATCAGTCTGTACCGTGTCAATGTTTTTATTAATTTTATATCATTCACAGTAGTCAGGTATTCTGCCACCGTGTACACTCTGTTTAGGGTCTAATAGAATTCTAATTTACTTTGAGATTTGGTTGATTTGTTCCAATATTCTATATAATTTTCATTTTGTTTTGAGATTATTTGGTTGGGCCAGATTTCTTGGTATCTGTCCTGAAGCGTTGTGGGCAGACATTTCTGACTAGCTGGCAGAGGGGACTCTTATCTGGGTTCTCTCTCTCTCTCTCTCTCTCTCTCTCTCTCTCTCTCTCTCTCTCTCTCTCTCTCTCTCTCTCTCTCTCTCTCTCTGTCTCTCTCTCTCTGTCTCTCTCTGCTGTCTATCTCTCTCTGTCTCTCTGTATATCTCTCTCTCTCTCTCTCTCTCTCTCTCTCTCTCTCTCTCTCTCTCTCTCTCTTCTCTCTCTCTCTCTCTCTCTCTCTCTCTCTCTGCTGTCTATCTTTCTCTGTCTCTCTCTCTCTCCTCTCTCTGTCTCTCTCCCCCCTCTCTCTCTCCTCTTTCTCCCCCTCTCTCTCCCCCTCTCTCCCCCCTCCCCCCTTTCTCCCCCTCTCTCCCCCCTCTCCTCTCCCCTCTATCCCCCCTCTCCCCCCCCCCCCTCTCTCTCTCTCTCTCCCCCTCTCTCAATTCAATTCAATTCAATAGGCTTTATTGGCATGAAAATATTAACATACTTATTGCCAAAGCAAGTTCAACATACAAACAATAACATATATATTAACACAATGGGGACCAGCCACGTATAAATACGGCTTTCGGTGCCATGCGTTGTGGACCAGAGGCACGTATATAGCCGTGGCAAGTTGTTATTGTTTTATTCCATATTAATAACCAGATCAAGATCCCCGATCGACTCTGCAGATCTACCCTCCTCATCGGCAACATGCAATACTGGCCAGATCCTCTTAGGGGCGCCATCGCTCCACTGCAGTATCATTGTGGGCGAATGGATTTTTTTTTTTACCTTTCAGTGGAGGATCATATTACCCTGATCACAAACTAACAGCATGCACCGTGTATCACGTTTCGAAGCGGAGATTTCACCATGGAATAAGGGGATTTATCATCAACCAATGGACATATCGATCTACCAGATGCCGATCGATAACGGGGAAATGCTGCCGGGTATCACAGGGGCTGACGGTAAGACATTTATCACCTAATTTATAGCCGGATCGGAGTTTGCTGTGCAACGCTAGCAGTCGATCTGTGAATGTGGCTACTTACACGGACACTCTATTGGTAATCAATAATACTAATCGACGTACCCCGCCGCCCCCCTTTCATCCATAGATGCTCTGGGATAGTCCGGATCATAAGCAGTTATGTTATTTCATTAGCATATATACAACGGAAATGCCGTTGAATATAACGTTAGTAGCCTTTAGCTCCATAACTAGCTTCCCAGAAAATATATGAGACGAATCTGCGATAAAGCTTATATTCACGGCGCTATAAATGACAACCTACCGATGGATTTTTTTCTTCTTTAAAGGGAACTCCACTTTTTTTGGAAATTAGCTTATTTAACATCTTCCCTGGAGTTAGACAAGAAGATGCATACCTTTTTTGTCTCTGTGCGTGCATTTTAGCTTGGAATAGACCTCCGTTAGCATAGCTTAGCTTCATCCACTGGAAGTGAGGCAGGACAGTAGCCTTACAGTGCCTTACAGTGTATTGCAAGGTCTGACATTGACCAAACTTGATATGCATGACCTTGGTGGGCTCTAGGTCAACTCCTGAAAAGGGGGTCAATGTCAGACTTTGCAATCAAAAGTTAGGGGCTAATAACCCTTGCCATAATTTCAGTGCGCCCCCTAACTTTTGATTGCAAGGTCTGACATTGACCCCCTTTTCAGGAGTTGACCTAGAGCCCACCAAGGTCATGCATATCAAGTTTGGTCAATGTCAGACCTTGCAATACACTGTAAGGCACTGTAAGGCTACTGTCCTGCCTCACTTCCAGTGATGAAGCTAAGCTATGCTAACGGAGCATCTATTCCCAAAGCTAAAATGCACGCACAGAGACAAAAAAGGTATGCATCTTCTTGTCTAACTCCAGGGAAGATGTTAAATAAGCTAATTTCCAAAAAAGTGGAGTTCCCCTTTAAGCCTTTCTGAAGGGACGGGTTATGCACTCAATTGACAATGAGAATGGACAGATAGCAACACTATAAAGTATAGATATAGCTGTTAGAAAACCAGATGTTTGTTTACATTCCCCGGTCCTCTACTAATTAGACTAAGCCATCGGTCGTCAAAGTGTTAAGCAATAAAATACCATAATATTAGTAATAACAGTAAAGACAATCAACAGAAACATATTCAATTACAAAATAATCATTCAATCGGGTAGTCATCTTACAGATGTAGCCACCCAGATACATGTATTTACACAGCGCTTGTTCTCTTATTGTGTGACAACCATCTACATATTTTGCAGCTAATACTGTACACTGACTTTTCTCCCACATATATATAACAGCTTTTGATGATCAGGGAGATGAATAAACTGTGGATCGTTTTATTTATTTGATCAAAGAAGACTTCTCTTAGTTTTCTTTTTGTTTTGAGATTATTTGGTTGCGCCAGATTGCTTGGTGTCTGTCCTGAAGCCCTGGTGTTTGTGGGCAGAGATTTCTGACTAGCTGGCAGAGGGGACTCTTATCTGGGTTCATCTCTCTCCCTCCCCCCTCTCTTTTTTTTATTTTTATTTTTTAACCTTTATTTTACCAGGTAGTCACTTGAGATCAAAGATTTCTTTTTTGAGCAAGACCTGGCCCCTCCCCCCCCCCCCCCCCCCCCTCACCTGGATGGACACGTCTCTGTACGAGCCCCCCCCCCCCCCCCTCACCTGGATGGACACGTCGCTGTACGAACCCCCCCCCCCCCCCTTCACCTGGATGGACACGTCTCTGTACGAGCCCCCCCCCCCCCCCTCACCTGGATGGACACGTCGCTGTACGTGCCCCCCCCCCTCACCTGGATGGACACGTCGCTGTACAAGCCCCCCCCCCCCCTCACCTGGATGGACACGTCGCTGTACGAGCCCCCCCCCCCCCTCACCTGGATGGACACGTCGCTGTACGAGCCCCCCCCCCCCTCACCTGGATGGACACGTCGCTGTACGAGCCCCCCCCCCCCCCCCCCCCCCTCACCTGGATGGACACGTCTCTGTACGAGCCCCCCCCCCCCCCCTCACCTGGATGGACACGTCGCTGTACGAGCCCCCCCCCCCTCGCCTGGATGGACACGTCGCTGTAGGAGCCCCCCCCCCCCCCCCCCCCCTCACCTGGATGGACACGTCGCTGTACGAGCCTCCCCCCCCTCACCTGGATGGACACGTCTCTGTACGAGCCCCCCCCCCCCCCCCCCCTCACCTGGATGGACACGTCGCTGTACGAGCCCCCCCCCCCCCCCCCCCCCCTCACCTGGATGGACACGTCGCTGTAGGAGCCCCTCCCCCACCCCTCACCTGGATGGACACGTCGCTGTACGAGCCCCCCCCCCCCCCCCTCACCTGGATGGACACGTCGCTGTAGGAGCCCCCCCCCCCCCCCCCCCCCTCACCTGGATGGACACGTCGCTGTAGGAGCCCCTCCCCCCCCCCCCTCACCTGGATGGACACGTCGCTGTAGGAGCCCCTCCCCCCCCCCCCCCCCTCACCTGGATGGACACGTCGCTGTAGGAGCCCCTCCCCCCCTCACCTGGATGGACACGTCTCTGTACGAGCCCCCCCCCCTCACCTGGATGGACACGTCTCTGTACGAGCCCCCCCCCCCCCTCACCTGGATGGACACGTCGCTGTAGGAGCCCCTCCCCCCCCTCACCTGGATGGACACGTCTCTGTACGAGCCCCCCCCCCTCACCTGGATGGACACGTCTCTGTACGAGCCCCCCCCCCCCCCCCCTCACCTGGATGGACACGTCTCTGTAGGACCCCCCCCCCCCCCCCTCACCTGGATGGACACGTCGCTGTACGACCCCCCGATCACCCCGGAGATGGCCAGGGGCATGTCGTCGTGGATGGCGTAGCTGCCGTCGGGGCAGGTGTACTCGCTGTCGTCCACCTTGGTGAGCGAGGCCCTGACGAACTCCAGGCTCTGCTCCAGGGCGTAGGTGTCCTTGGAGCAGCTGTCCAGGATGTGGGCGCCCAGCCGCAGGCCCGGCAGGATGCGCTCGTCCCGGTTGATCTCGTCCAGCGCCAGCAGCATGGCCTCCAGCCTCTGGATGCCCCGCTGGGCGTTGATCTTGCCGCAGTCCTCGGCCCCCTCGCCCTTCTGGTGCACCGGGAACAGGCCCCCGATCACCAGGTCCCCGTCCACCGTGATCTCCCGCTTGGCGTCCGCGTTGTGGCCCCCCGGTGCGGCGGGGGGGAGAGCGCGGGCGGCCGGGGCCAGGAGGGAGGCCGCGCCCAGCAGCAGGGCCAGGAGGGAGGGGCGGAGGGGGCGGCCCGACGCGGCGGGGGGGAGAGGGCGGGCGGCCGGGGCCAGGAGGGAGGGGCGGAGGGGGCGGCGCGACACCCCCGGCCCGGGGGACCTCCCCGAGGACATGTCCCTGGCTGAGACAAGGTCACGGTCCCGTCTGCGTCCCTCTCTGCCCGTGTCGCTCCGCACGTCTCCGAGGCTGAGGGCGCGAGGCTCAGGCAGCAGCACCGGATCTCAGAGCGCCAGGGTTTCCGTTCCGGCTGCGGCCATTTACACCAGCGACGCCATCTTCCTCTTCTTCTTCTTCTTCTTCTTCTTCCTCCTCCTCCTCCTCCTCCTCTCCAGGGCGTGGTCGCTTACAGCCTCTGGGGGATCAAAACAGAGATGGATTCATGAGTCACGGCTTTCGGAGATGTGGGACAATGAGGCGTTTGTCTCGGACAGACTGAGCCTGTTTACGAGCACTGTGTCGACTCTCACCTCAGAGACATACAAGAGATTAGATTTGATTAGATTAAAATGTATTGTCATCATGCAGCACAAGTACAGTACAACGAAGATAAGTCTGGCGTCCAACCAGAGTGTAAATGTAACAGTAAAGTACAACAGTAATATACAATGTACAGGTGATTAAACTAAAATAGTGCTAATCAGATGTATGTACAGAGTTGTAGTATTAATATGTACAGTGATACAGGTATAAAGACACTATGGTAGTATTAATATGTACAGTGATACAGGTATAAAGACACTATGGTAGTATTAATATGTACAGTGATACAGGTATAAAGACACTATGGTAGTATTAATATGTACAGTGATACAGGTATAAAGACACTATGGTAGT
Organism: Notolepis coatsorum; assembly: GCF_963971535.1. Lineage (NCBI taxonomy): Eukaryota > Metazoa > Chordata > Actinopteri > Aulopiformes > Paralepididae > Notolepis > Notolepis coatsorum. The sequence continues at coordinate 14,555 of NW_028172448.1, forward strand.
ATTAATATGTACAGTGATACAGGTATAAAGACACTATGGTAGTATTAATATGTACAGTGATACAGGTATAAAGACACTATGGTAGTATTAATATGTACAGTGATACAGGTATAAAAACACTATGGTAGTATTAATATGTACAGTGATACAGGTATAAAGACACTATGGTAGTATTAATATGTACAGTGATACAGGTATAAAGACACTATGGTAGTATTAATATGTACAGTGATACAGGTATAAAGACACTATGGTAGTATTAATATGTACAGTGATACAGGTATAAATACACTATGGTAGTATTAATATGTACAGTGATACAGGTATAAAGACACTATGGTAGTATTAATATGTACAGTGATACAGGTATAAAGACACTATGGTAGTATTAATATGTACAGTGATACAGGTATAAAGACACTATGGTAGTATTAATATGTACAGTGATACAGGTATAAAGACACTATGGTAGTATTAATATGTACAGTGATACAGGTATAAATACACTATGGTAGTATTAATATGTACAGTGATACAGGTATAAAGACACTATGGTAGTATTAATATGTACAGTGATACAGGTATAAAGACACTATGGTAGTATTAATATGTACAGTGATACAGGTATAAAGACACTATGGTAGTATTAATATGTACAGTGATACAGGTATAAAGACACTATGGTAGTATTAATATGTACAGTGATACAGGTATAAAGACACTATGGTAGTATTAATATGTACAGTGATACAGGTATAAAGACACTATGGTAGTATTAATATGTACAGTGATACAGGTATAAAGACACTATGGTAGTAAGTCATACTGGCCAGCAGCGTAACTAGTAAGAGTACTAGGTAAGGGATATGTACAGATATATAGATATAGTATCGACATATTATGTAAAAAGGATTATATGTAGGTATGTACAGACAGATGTGGATATATATATATATATGTATATATGGTAAGAATACATATATATATATGCCGTATATATACAGCATTATTGTACATGTTATCATACAGAGTTATATGGGTAGACCTGGTCCAATTATCTTTAACAACACAATGAAACCGGGTCCATTTATCTTAACAACACATGGGTTGTTGCACAACAGCAGCTAGCCAATGAAAAATAAATACAATTTTAAATATTCATAATGTCTAATGAAGCAGGCCCATTTGACCTGTTTCTACACAGTGGCAAGACATCTCTTGTGACCTCTGGTACAATAAGGAGACAGATTCAGATTCAGATTCAGATTCCTTTATTCACCATATTGTACAAATGGAACGTGATTTGACATGCATGATTGATTTTTTTCACAAATAGGAACAACATAATAAATAATGATGAATAAATAAGTGCAAAACAGGACAGAACAGTGAGACAACAGTAAGACAGTAAAGTGCAGTGGTGGGGGACATGGATACAGTGCAGCACAGTTCAAGTCCAGAGGTCCAGCCCCATAGAGGGGGGGGGGGGGGAGCAGGGGGACACCTGACTGGTTTACCAGGCGAGCTGCTGAGGGGAAGAAGCTGAGTCTGTGGCGGGACTTTAGTGTCTTGGGCAGCCGTAGCCGCCTGCCATGGGGGAGCGTGGTGAAGAGGCCGTGACCCGGGTGTGGGCGGCACTGTCCCCCAGTGGTGCGGGGGACAGATTAGGGGGCGTGGTCAGTGACGTATTTTTTTTTTCTAATACCAGGTGTGCAATACGCATTTTCCCAGGCGGTGGCGCCTCTTGTAAGAGGTGGTCATCGTGGAGCCAGGGCTTGTCCGGCTCCACGTCCGCTAATTTAATATAATGATAGTGAAAAATGTTTAACTCTGTCAAAATAAATGAGCTGCATAGGCATAATAAACTGTAAGCGACATATACATGTTTGCACTGTCTTTTTTCTATTATAAAGTGCCTCTCGAGACTCGGGTGCATAACACATAACAGATCAGTCATTTGATTTTAATGCAGGTGCTCGCATTATAAATCAAATGTATTATTATTATTATTACACATGAACAGATCAGTAGGGTGGGCATTTGATTTCCGGCACCTCGGCGGGTGTATTAGAAATCGAATGTATTATTATTATTATAACATATGAACAGATCAGTAGGGTGGGCATTTGATTTGTAGCACCTCGGCGGGTGTGTTATAAATCGAATGTTTTTTAATACATTTGTTGGAGGAAGCGTGCGGTAGACTTCAGGGTTCCCTTGTACCGACCAGTAGGGGGAACATGCGCACAACGACCAGGTAAAGGAGGGGGGGGGGATTGGCATAACGACTAAATTGGGATGGGGAGAAAAAAGATAAAAATCTGAGAAAGAGAAGATAATTTTTTTTTTTTTTTAAGAATGCTGGTATGGTTCTCAGGCAACATGCCAGGGAACCCAGAACGTTACATATAACTACTTAAACACCTGCATATAACCACAATGATAGCATGTGCAATAATGCTGTATATACTGTATAGATATGTTTATTATTACCGTATATATATGTATATCCTCATCTGTCTGTACATACCTGCATATAATCCTTTTTACATATCTGTAGATACTATATCTATATCTGTACATATCTCTTACCTACTCTTACTAGTTACGCTGCTGGCCAGTATGACTTACTACCATAGTGTCTTTATACCTGTATCACTGTACATATTAATACTACAACTCTGTACATACATCTGATTAGCACTATTACTCAGTAGTACGAATCTATATATTGTATACCCAGTTTAATCACCTGTACATTGTATATTACTATTGCACTTTACTGTTACGTTTGCACTCTGGTTGGATGCCAAACCTCTTTTGAATGGTTTTGGAGATTCAGATTCAGTACATACAGTACAGCATACATGAGTGGAAAAACGCTTGTCTCGGCTCAGTCAAGGAAATAGGAAAATCAGCTGTAATTTGCAATACCCTAATGTAGAATAATCACACTGAACAGTGGTATGGTCTCTCCAATGTACAATAATCACACTGAACAGTGGTATGGTCTCTCTAATGTACACGAATCACACTGAACAGTGGTGTGGTCTCTCTAGGCCACAGATCACTAATAGTCAGACGCCGTCCTATACGAACCCGGACGTATAAACCTATGACCTATGACCTATATTTACCCAGAAAAAATAGAAGGGGTGGCGGAGTTGCAGCAATTTTCTCCTCAAAACTCTTGTTTAGAATCACGGAACTAGGCGAGTTCATGTCGATGGAATATCTTGCCATTGAGCTGAAAACAGAATCAATCATTATTGTCACAATTTACCGACCGCCCAGACACTCACCAATATTTATAAAGGAGCTCTCTGAACTGATCTCATTATGTGTTACCGGATATGATAAGGTGATCCTAAATGGAGACCTGAACATCCATTTTAATAAGAAAACAGATTCCAAAACTATAGAGCTAGAAAATCTACTGGATAGCTTTGACCTAACACAACATATAAAAATGCAACTCACAAGCTTGGAAATACATTAGACTTAGTTATAACAACAACTGGGCTAAGCATAACAAATGTCTCAATAACTGAATTACCTGTCTCCGACCATCACTGTATATTTTTTGATACTCAAATAACCCTTACTAAAACAAAAAAATAAATCATAGTTAAAAAGAGGCTCCTAAAGGACAAGGCTGAATCAAAGTTCATTAATCTTATCAGACTACATGAACCACACAATCATGACAGCTCTCTAAATGAAATGGTAGAGAATCTCAATGATGCAATGTCATCTGTATTAGATTCTGTCGCCCCACTAAAATGAAAAAGAAAAAAACCAGAGCCTCGCCCTGGCTGAACTATAATGCTGTCAACAAAGAAAAAAGGAAATGTCGTGCAGCAGAGCGAAAATGGAGAAAAACAAAAACCACCACATGCTGTGATATATACAAAGATGCTTTAACTGCTTATAATAAAACCATCCGCTTAGCAAGGAAAGACTACTTCTCTAAAATCATTACAGAAAATGCTGGAAACTCCAGAATCCTTTTTTCCACTATTAATCTACTACTCAACACTGCCCCTACACCTCCTCAGTCATCAACGGTTAAGCGTGAAGAACTTGCACTATTCTTTAACAACAAAATAACCTTGATCAGGGCCAGCATTACTCATGATGGAAATAAAGGTGATTGCAGCAAACCGTGCAATGTAACCATGAGAAGTTTCACATGCATCACATTAGATGTACTCTGCAAAACTGTCTCAGAATGTAACTCCTCCACCTCAGACATTGACCCTATACCTACAGCTTTCTTCAAACGGGTGTTTAATAGTGTTTCAAGTCCTGTGCTAGATATCATAAACACTTCCCTTAGAACTGGTATTTTCCCAGATGCCTTTAAAACAGCAGTTGTAAAGCCATTACTAAAAAAACCTAACTTGGATAGTAATGAAATGGCAAATTATCGTCCAATATCCAACCTACCATTCATTAGCAAAGTACTTGAAAAGATAGTTTCAGTTCAAATAAATTCCTTTCTTAAAGAAAACAACATCTTAGAAGAATTTCAGTCAGGATTCAGAAAATATCATAGCACTGAAACTGCCCTCACCAAAATAATCAGTGACCTCAGGCTAAACTCTGACGAGAATAAGATCTCCATCCTTGTCCTGCTAGATCTCAGTGCAGCATTTGATACAATCGATCACGATATTCTAATCGATCGTCTTGAAAACCTTGTCGGTTTCTCAGAACATGTGCTAAGCTGGTTCAAAACATACATCAGAGGGAGGAAATTCTATGTTAGACTAGGAGAGCACATGTCTGATATATACGACAACAACTATGGAGTTGCACAAGGGAGTTGCTTAGGTCCTTTACTCTTCTCCCTTTACATGTTACCGCTGGGTGATATCATCAGAGAACATAATGTAGATTTCCATAGCTATGCGGATGATACACAACTGTACATATCTGCTGAACCAAATGATACAGCGATTAGCTCCATTACAGACTGCTTACTGGCAATAAATAAATGGATGAGTAAGAACTTCCTGAAACTAAATGAGAACAAAACTGAAATTCTAATTATCGGCCCCAAAACTAAAAAAGAAACGTTAATAAAGAACCTAGGAGGACTAACCCCTTGGATCAAATCTGAGGTCACTAGTCTCGGGGTTATCATAGATTCAGAACTGAACTTCAATTCTCATATTAGCAAAGTAACGAAAACATCGTTCCTCCATCTCAGAAATATAGCAAAAGTACGACCATTTATTAATCAGAACAATGCTGAGAAGCTAATTCATGCATTCATATCTAGCCGATTAGACTACTGTAATGCACTTTTCACAGGTCTCCCTAAGAAAACCACAGAGAGGCTTCAGCTAATCCAAAACTCTGCAGCCCGACTGCTAACTAGAACCAAAAGGAGAGAGCACATTAGTCCAGTCTTAGCTGCTTTACACTGGCTCCCTGTAACATTTAGAATTGACTTTAAGGTCCTTCTCCTTACATACAAAGCTCTAAATGGACAGGGACCTAGCTACATCACCAACACTCTAATAAATTACACGCCAGCAAGAACACTGCGATCATCAGCTGCTGGACTACTAGAGGCTCCCAGAAACAGTCAAAAGAGGATCGGTAATGCAGCCTTTATCAACTATGCCCCAAAACTGTGGAACAAACTACCCCAAAACATCAGGGAAGCCAACTCGCTAGACATCTTCAAAAGACAGCTTAAAACCTCTTTGTTCAGGCATTTCAATGACTTACCTGCACTATTCTTACCCTGCCTACTTTTCTATGCTAATTGTATCTTATTTTGCACTGGCTATCAAATTCATGTGTCGGTTATCACACGTTTTACTTCTTACTGATGACTATTTTTAAACTGAATCATTTTAAACTATTTTTCACACTTTTTACTGTAACCTTGCTATTTACATTTTTACTGCTGTTGTATGTCCGTTCTATTTTATAATTTTTAGACTATTTTTAAACTTAATCATTTTAAACTACTTTATTATTTGTATTACTGAATATAGAGCCTATTAGGATGCTAGATCCTAATGTGAAACACTGTGATTTACCATACCCTGCCTATCAAATTCATGTGTCGGTTATTGCACTTTTTACTTCTTACTGATGACTATTTTTAAACTGAATCATTTTAAACTATTTTTATTATTGCTAGATCCAAATGTGAAACACTGTGACTATTTGTATTACTGAATAGAGAGCCTATTAGGATGCTAGATCCTAATTTGAAACACTGTGATTTACCATACCTTGCTATGCTCGCTCATGCCTGTATTTTTTATGTCTGTTCTATTTTATAATTTTTGGACTATTTTTAAACTGAATCATTTTAAACTATTTTTATTATTTGTGTTACTGAAAACTGTAAGCGGAGAGCTTATTGGGATGCTAGATCCTAATGTGAAACACTGTGATTTGCCATACCTTGCTACCTGTCTATCTTTTTTATGCCCGCTTATGCCTGTATTTTTTACTGTTGTGAAGCACTTTGAACTGCAACCTCTGTATGAAAAGTGCTATACAAATAAAGTTATTATTATTATTATTATTATTATTATTATTATTATTATTATTATTATTATTATTATTATTATTATTATTATTATTATTATTATTATTATTATTATTATTATTATTATTATTATTATTATTATTATTATTATTATTATTATTATTATTATTATTATTATTATTATTATTATTATTATTATTATTATTATTATTATTATTATTATTATTATTATTATTATTATTATTATTATTATTATTATTATTATTATTATTATTATTATTATTATTAGTGTGGGTGACCTGGCGAAGCCAGGTTGCCACCCACACTATACATATCCATACTCTTTTTATTATTCTTTATTCCACCGATTTTGCAAACACTTTGCAACACGTAAGCGTTCGCGCCCCATACACGTGAAAGGTATCAAAACGAGCGGCTTGCCTATGGCAACACCGGTCTCCGAACTCGTAAAGTTTCACCGCACCGTCTGGCTACGAATCGACTTTAAACGGTAAAATATCGGTCCCATTGGGAATGCATTGCATTTTAGAGTGTAGCAGCTGAAATAATCTTTTTCCCCCTACCTTGGGTGAATTGCGAGTGTGATCTCAATTTTGGACGTAGAAATAAAACAAACACATCAAAACGATGACACGGCTGTCAACCCGCTCACAAAAGAAAAATAAATGGAATTGGACATTTCTATCTCAACTGACGACCATTTGTTTGAAGGTTCTCCTCCCCATTGACCGCCATGCAATCGCACTCTAGAAATCACATTTTTCACACTATTTTTTAGCCTTCTGTTCCGATCGCCGAAGGAGTGCCACAATATCGCACGAATGTCACAATATCGCGCACAACCCTTCGCCTACTCGTTGTAGTGCTCATGTGCGCGTCACAACGCTTCATCTCTTATAGTTTTCTTTTAATCAATGTGACAATGCAGTCATGCATCTGCCTCCATAGAAATGCAATGGATAGAAAATATGCAAGTCATAGTGATTGCTTCACCTGTGTGGCTCATGGCTCACTCATGATTGGTTCAGCTGTGTGGCTCGTGGCTGAGCTGCCAATGACATCATCCACTTAACCCATCATTGGCCATCACTGTGTTGCAGTACTGAATTGCTGACAGCGCCCTCTGTCTTGTGGGTTGTGTCATTGTACTCAGTAGGGATATCCTCTTTCATTTTTCATTGGTCCATGTTGACCACCTTTCATTGGTCGATGTTGACCACTCCCCCGATCCTTAGACCACGCCCCCTTAGGCCACACCCCCTCAGTGTATCTCTTGAACCGTTTGTCGTAGAGACTTGCGGATTGTGCCATTGGTCGATGTTGACCACCTTTCATTGGTCGATGTTGACCACTCCCCCGATCCGTAGACCACGCCCCCTTAGGCCACACCCCCTCAGTGTATCTCTTGAACCGTTTGTCGTAGAGACTTGCGGATTGTGCCATTGGTCGATGTTGACCACCTTTCATTGTTCGATGTTGACCACTCCCCCGATCCTTAGACCACGCCCCCTTAGACCACACCCCCTCAGTGTATCTCTTGAACCGTTTGTCGTAGAGACTTGCGGATTGTGCCATTGTACTCAGTGTAATAGTGTGTAATAGTGTAATAGTGTGTAATAGTGTAATAGTGTAATAGTGTGTAATAGTGTAATAGTGTAATAGTGTGTAATAGTGTAATAGTGTGTAATAGTGTGTAATAGTGTAATAGTGTAATAGTGTGTAATAGTGTAATAGTGTCTAATAGTGTAATAGTGTGTAATAGTGTAATAGTGTAATAGTGTGTAATAGTGTAATAGTGTGTAATAGTGTAATAGTGTGTAATAGTGTAATAGTGTGTAATAGTGTAATAGTGTAATAGTGTGTAATAGTGTAATAGTGTGTAATAGTGTAATAGTGTGTAATAGTGTAATAGTGTGTAATAGTGTAATAGTGTAATAGTGTGTAATAGTGTAATAGTGTAATAGTGTGTAATAGTGTAATAGTGTAATAGTGTGTAATAGTGTAATAGTGTGTAATAGTGTAATAGTGTAATAGTGTGTAATAGTGTAATAGTGTGTAATAGTGTAATAGTGTGTAATAGTGTAATAGTGTAATAGTGTGTAATAGTGTAATAGTGTGTAATAGTGTAATAGTGTAATAGTGTGTAATAGTGTAATAGTGTGTAATAGTGTAATAGTGTAATAGTGTGTAATAGTGTAATAGTGTGTAATAGTGTAATAGTGTGTAATAGTGTGTAATAGTGTAATAGTGTAATAGTGTGTAATAGTGTAATAGTGTGTAATAGTGTAATAGTGTGTAATAGTGTAATAGTGTAATAGTGTGTAATAGTGTAATAGTGTAATAGTGTAATAGTGTGTAATAGTGTGTAATAGTGTAATAGTGTAATAGTGTGTAATAGTGTAATAGTGTGTAATAGTGTAATAGTGTAATAGTGTGTAATAGTGTAATAGTGTGTAATAGTGTAATAGTGTAATAGTGTGTAATAGTGTAATAGTGTAATAGTGTGTAATAGTGTAATAGTGTAATAGTGTAATAGTGTGTAATAGTGTAATAGTGTGTAATAGTGTAATAGTGTGTAATAGTGTAATAGTGTGTAATAGTGTAATAGTGTAATAGTGTGTAATAGTGTAATAGTGTGTAATAGTGTAATAGTGTAATAGTGTGTAATAGTGTGTAATAGTGTAATAGTGTAATAGTGTGTAATAGTGTAATAGTGTGAAATAGTGTAATAGTGTAATAGTGTGTAATAGTGTAATAGTGTAATAGTGTGTAATAGTGTAATAGTGTAATAGTGTAATAGTGTGTAATAGTGTAATAGTGTAATAGTGTGTAATAGTGTAATAGTGTGTAATAGTGTGTAATAGTGTAATAGTGTAATAGTGTGTAATAGTGTAATAGTGTGTAATAGTGTGTAATAGTGTAATAGTGTGTAATAGTGTAATAGTGTAATAGTGTGTAATAGTGTAATAGTGTAATAGTGTGTAATAGTGTAATAGTGTGTAATAGTGTAATAGTGTAATAGTGTGTAATAGTGTAATAGTGTGTAATAGTGTAATAGTGTGTAATAGTGTAATAGTGTAATAGTGCAATAGTGTGTAATAGTGTAATAGTGTGTAATAGTGTAATAGTGTTATAGTGTGTAATAGTGTAATAGTGTAATAGTGTGTAATAGTGTAATAGTGTGTAATAGTGTAATAGTGTGTAATAGTGTAATAGTGTGTAATAGTGTAATAGTGTGTAATAGTGTGTAATAGTGTAATAGTGTGTAATAGTGTAATAGTGTGTAATAGTGTAATAGTGTAATAGTGTAATAGTGTAATAGTGTGTAATAGTGTAATAGTGTAATAGTGTAATAGTGTAATAGTGTGTAATAGTGTGTAATAGTGTAATAGTGTAATAGTGTGTAATAGTGTAATAGTGTGTAATAGTGTAATAGTGTGTAATAGTGTGTAATAGTGTAATAGTGTGTAATAGTGTAATAGTGTGTAATAGTGTGTAATAGTGTAATAGTGTGTAATAGTGTAATAGTGTAATAATGTGTAATAGTGTGTAATAGTGTAATAGTGTGTAATAGTGTAATAGTGTGTAATAGTGTAATAGTGTAATAGTGTGTAATAGTGTGTAATAGTGTAATAGTGTGTAATAGTGTAATAGTGTGTAATAGTGTAATAGTGTGTAATAGTGTGTAATAGTGTGTAATAGTGTGTAATAGTGTAATAGTGTGTAATAGTGTGTAATAGTGTAATAGTGTGTAATAGTGTAATAGTGTGTAATAGTGTAATAGTGTGTAATAGTGTGTAATAGTGTGTAATAGTGTAATATTGTGTAATAGTGTAATAGTGTAATAGTGTTGCGGGTTGTGTCATTGCACTCAGTAGGGATATCCTCTTTGATTGGTCTATGTTGACCACTCCCCCGATCCTTAGGCCGCGCCCCCTTTTTGTATCCTTTGAACCGTTTGTCATAGAGACTCGCGAGAGACCCTCTCCCCCGTTGGCCGGCGGTGCACAGGCGTCACCCACACTTTCACAATTTCCCCCGCGCGGAATTGTCTAGTTATTATTATTATTATTATTATTATTATTATTATTATTATTATTATTATTATTATTATTATTATATATAACCCATACATGATTGAGAATGGATACATTTTGATGTTTCTATTTTGACCAGCGCAGCTTATTCTACTTGAAATGAGAAAAGGACATTCATTCATTAGTTCTTCAGTCCCTCCACTTCAGTGTGAAAACCAACAATAAATATAGTTTAAATATTAGTGACTTGTACCTTCTTTATTCGATTTTGACAAGTCAGTTGTTGACTACATACAAACATTGATACAACTACTAGGCTACTTCAATATATACCAGAGGGAGTTCCACAAATCATGTTAAACCCAGATTCGGCTCAAACAAGGGACTAAACACGTTTCGCAATTATGCCACAACAATGTGGAACGCCAGGGGCGGCTAGGTGGTGCAGTGGGCAAGGCGCTCACCACCAATGCAGGAGACGCTGGGTTCGAGCCCAGCTCTCCGCATTGCTATCAGCTTGGCTGGTCGTTCATACTAATACAATTGGCAGTATTATGGGGTGGGAAGCTGATGGGTGGGGATCGGACGTTGTGGACAGGGGCGGCGTGCCCTCCAAACGCAGACCCCCGACGCTGAGAGATCACGCTGTACAGGTGAAAAGATGCGACGGCTGCTTCCTCGAGTACCGGAGGGGACACGTGATGTAAGGCTTCGTCCACATTGCAGCCGGCTTGTGGGAGGCATGGCCTAACAGTGTTCGAGACAGGGGAGGGTAGAATTGGACGATGCGAAATTGGGATGGGAGAAAAAATTGAAAAGAGGGAGAAAAAGTAGATAAAAAAAAATATGTGGAACGCCCTACCCACAGCTGTAAAGGAATGTGAATCACTACCCACCTTCAAAACCGCTCTCAAAGAACACCTACGGGAGACTGCAATTCGAAGCTGGCCCCTGTAACACCCCCCGACACACCCACCCGCCCCCTCCTAATGTACCGTTCCCTCCCCCTCGTATGTATATATTATCTGTGTGTGTGTGTGTGTGTGTGTGTGTGTGTGTGTGTGTGTGTGTGTGTGTGTGTGTGTGTGTGTGTGTGTGTGTGTGTGTGTGTGTGTGTGTGTGTGTGTGTGTGTGTGTGTGTGTGTGTGCTGCACGCGGTCTCGTCAGAAAACGTAAATAAAGTACTAATCGACCACAGGATAAAAGGTACATAATGTAGCTTATGTTATAGCCAGAAGTAATATATTTACTTGTATTGTATTTACATTTTGTATCGGCAAACTCAAACTAACAATGATTCTGATCGTGGGCGAGTGCTCTCACCACTAGACTAAGACACACCCACCCCTGACTCTCATAGGCTGAGGGGGCGTGGCCTTCTGGTCACTAGACTATAGATCAGACCTGGGCATTGTACGGCCCGCGGAATGGTTCTGACCGGCACACAAAAGATTACATCATAATTTTAAATAAAAATGATTTTTTCTTTTTTTTTAACCTTTTTTCTTTTCATGTCAACGTTCACACGCACAATACACGCTTACCTAGGATTTGACTTGATTCAACAACAAAGCAGTCGGGGCAAGCCAAAAACTGTCGAAATGGTTATTTGAAGTTTGGATTTTTTTTTTCACAACTGAGGTAGGTAGATTACATTTTTAGAGACTAAAGTACCAAAAAAAGGTACCGTTGGGTACCGGTATCGATTCACAGGTACCGGTACCGTATCGGTTCAAATGTGAACGGTACCCATCCCTACTGAACACACAACTGGAGGGCAAGGTCATTTTTGCTCATGAAATGCATAGCCATGTGAAAGCCTTCATGACAAAGTTGCAATAAATTTCAAGGCAACTAGGCAGCAACAATCTCAAACACATGAAAATCCTCCTTGAGAGCAGAGTAGAACTCTAGCAGTGATGCTGACTTAAAGTGCTCTTTCAGTAGTGAATCAGACTGCAGGTTAATGAGGTCAAGCTGAACATCAGTGGGTGCACTATCAACACTGCAGGTAAAGGGAGAGGAAACCAGCTGCATTTCATCCTCAACCTTTTTAAAATCTTGAAAACGCCTTGAAAATTCATCATGCAGTGCTCCTAACATGGATGAGTACCTGTGCCGGTGATCAGCTGATGGTTTGACTTCTTTCAGGGTTTTCATGTGTTTGAGATTGTTGCTGCCTAGTTGCCTTGAAATTTATTGCAACTTTGTCATGAAGGCTTTCACATGGCTATGCATTTCATGAGCAAAAATGCCCTTGCCCTGCAGTTGTGTGTTCAGTAGGGATGGGTACCGTTCACATTTGAACCGATACGGTACCGGTACCTGTGAATCGATACCGGTACCCAACGGTACCTTTTTTCTGTACTTTAGTCTCTAAAAATGTAATCTACCTACCTCAGTTGTAAAAAAAAAAATCCAAACTTCAAATAACCACACTTTCGACCGTTTTCGGCTTGCCATTGCCCCGACTGCTTTGTTGTTGAATCAAGTCAAATCCTAGGTAAGCGTATATTGTGCGTGTGAACGTTGACATGAAAAGAAAAAAGTAAAAAAAAAAATAATATATATATATTTTTTTTTCTCTAATTATCATGTAATCTTTCGCGGGCCGGTCAGAATCATCCCGCGGGCCGTACAATGCCCAGGTCTGCTATAGATGCTGCTGAGTGGGCGTGGCCTTCTGTTCACTAGACTATAGATGCTGCTGAGGGGGCGTGGCCTCCTGTTCACTAGACTATAGATGCTTGACTCTCAGTAGACTGAGGGAGTGACTGCAGGAGTGGCTGAGGGAGGAGCCAGAGGGAGCCAGAGGGAGGAGCCAGAGGGAGGAGCCAGAGGGAGGAGCCAGAGGGAGTGGCTGAGGGAGGAGAGAGAGAGAGAGAGAGAGAGAGAGAGAGAGAGAGAGAGAGAGAGAGAGAGAGAGGGAGAGAGGGGGGGGCAGAGGGAGAGAGAGGAGAGAGAGGGAGTGAGAGAGAGAGAGAGCGAGAGAGAGAGAGAGAGAGAGAGAGAGAGAGAGAGAGAGAGAGAGAGAGAGAGAGAGAGAGAGAGAGAGAGAGAGAGACCGAGATACATTTCCTGCTTGCTCTTCAGCCCTAAAATCGTACAGCATAATGCTACAGTGACATGTCATATATCAAATGAAACTGCACGTTATGATCATGAATACATGCATTGTATTATTCTACACACCCCGGAATGACAATGGGACAATTACTGTAGCCACTGTTGCCAAACTCACCATGACGCCGTCTAATTAGACCAGGGGGAGATTTCCGTGACTTGATTTATGTCAGGAGCCGGGTTTTTCTTCCACAAGGTGAAAGACGTTAGTGATGTTTCTGTGTCGGTGGCGTCGCCTTTTCCAAGCGTTACCACCGTGCATCGTTTTATTATCATTTATCCACATTCAAGATTCAAGATTCAAGATTGTTTATTGTCATGTGCACAGTTGAACAGACAGTTTGCCATACAATGAAAATCGTACTTTGCTAGTCCGCCCTTCACACAAAATCACACAATACTTAACTAAAACCTATTTGAATACAAGCGAGTGCTAGAAAATAAGGTAAAAATAGATCAATATAATATATACACAAGGCACAGTGAGTAACATTGCACGTTCCGATCAGTATTTACATGTGAACGGAGGTGACAGTGAGGTCACAGCAGCAGTCGGGTCAGCGCATCGGCACAACAGCGCGCGCATTTTGCTTTGTCAATCCGGGGGGGGGGGGGGGGGGGGGGGGGGGCTATTTTGATCGAAACGGGGGCGGACCAGAGCTAAGGCCGCCTATGGGAGAGAAGAAGACGTGAGGGTTATCGTTCCTCAGCCGGGTGTCACTCCTCTCTCCGGTCCCTGGGGATTAATTAGGCCGACGCTGAGGGGGGGGGGGGGGGGGGGGAGTCTCTGGAAGTGGGTTTATTGAGCCTTAATGATCCGCCTCGCACCCGCAGGCCGCGCCGGCTCCGCTGGCAGGCGCTAATTAACCGTATCGATGAGAGATTACCGGAATCGAGCTCATTCACACGGCTGCCGGCAGAGCTTTTTTGGAGTGTTTTTGAAAAATGACCGACTCACACACGTGGCAGAGAGGATGAGGAATGAGGAATATAAAAGGTCGCTTTAACCCTTTCACTGCCACACTACGGAAGGTTAACCCTTTACTATCATAATCACACTACCGCTGATGTTGTGTGGCAGTGAAAGGGTTAACCTTCTGTGTATTGCCTCAGTGAAAGGGTTAACCGTTTGGTAGTGCGGCAGTGAAAGGGTTAAGGTAGAACCGATTCTTGTATAGTATAGTTTAGATATAGTTACGCATTACTTAATTAAGACAACATTTGTTAGTTAAAAAGAAAAGCTAGTTAAAAGCTGAATTAGTATTGATACTTTATATTGTCGAACGAACATTTGACACATTGTTCAAAATGCATCAGCTCTAACAATGTTCTCAATAGCCAAACACACAAAATACAGTAAACACCGCATTTCATACAGTTCAATGTTCGTACAGTACCTCTCTTGACAATCCGGTAGTTACTGTTTTATATGCTGTAATATTTGATGTTTTATTTTATGATGATATTTTGTATGTACTTTGATATCTGTTTTGTAATCCATGTTTAATATTAATCATTTGCTTTGGCAACATGTAGAAGTACGTCATGCCAATAAAGCCATTTGAATTAGAATTGAATTGAATAGTAAGTATAGCATAATGACATAGAGGTAAAACTGTATATTGTAAAGTAGTGTACATAGGACCCAGTGCCTTCTCAGGAATTTAGCATGTCTATTTGTATCATGCACATCTCATGTCTTTTTATTGTCTGTTTTTTTATGTCTATTTTATTATTAGTATTATTACACAATCGAAGCGGGCATGACCGCCCGCATTTCACTGTATGCCTTGGTACAGTATGTGACAAATAAACCTCTTGAATCTTGAGAGGAGCTTTCAGCGGGGCTTGTTTAAGCTAAGGTATTACATCCTAATTAGGGACGCTCGATATTGGCTTTTTTACCGATACCGATATTGTCCAACTCTTAATTTCCGATACCGATATCAACCGATATCAATCAACCGATACCGATATATGCAGGGTTCCCCCCCCCCCCCCCCCCCCAGAAATGGAATAATTTCAGGTAATTAACATTACATATCTCTTGTTGTGGAATTAACACAACATTATGCATACTTTTAACAATAAATAAAATCAGAATTTGTTCTTACTTGCTTGCCTGGGTAAATAAAGGTTATAGAAATGTAAAACGATACAGATATTTTCCGATATCACATTTTATATCGATATCGGCTGATAATATCGGACATCCCTAATCCTCATTGAAGGTGTCACTTCAGAAGGTGTCACATCACTCCAGTTCTGGCCTCCTTGCACTGTGGCTTCCTATACATCTCAGAATACATTTCAAGGTCCTGGTGCTCACTGTTAGAGCTCTGCACGGCCAGGCACCAGAATAGTTAACCCACCTGCTGGAACCATATGTGCCCAGCAGGACCCTGAGGACAGCTGACCAGGACCTGTTGGTCAGTCCGCGCACCAGGTTGATCACCAAAGGTGACAGAGCCTTTCAGTCTGTAGCTCCTAGACTCTGGAAGGCCCTTCAGTCTGTAGCTCCTGGACTCTGGAAGGCCCTTCAGTCTGTAGCACCTAGACTCTGGAAGGCCCTTCAGTCTGTAGCTCCTAGACTCTGGAAGGCCCTTCAGTCTGTAGCACCTGGACTCTGGAAGGCCCTTCAGTCTGTAGCACCTGGACTCTGGAAGGCCCTTCAGTCTGTAGCACCTAGACTCTGGAAGGCCCTTCAGTCTGTAGCACCTAGACTCTGGAAGGCCCTTCAGTCTGTAGCTCCTAGACTCTGGAAGGCCCTTCAGTCTGTAGCACCTAGACTCTGGAAGGCCCTTCAGTCTGTAGCTCCTAGACTCTGGAAGGCCCTTCAGTCTGTAGCACCTAGACTCTGGAAGGCCCTTCAGTCTGTAGCTCCTAGACTCTGGAAGGCCCTTCAGTCTGTAGCACCTAGACTCTGGAAGGTCAGTCTGTAGCTCCTAGACTCTGGAAGGCCCTTCAGTCTGTAGCACCTAGACTCTGGAAGGCCCTTCAGTCTGTAGCACCTAGACTCTGGAAGGCCCTTCAGTCTGTAGCACCTAGACTCTGGAAGGCCCTTCAGTCTGTAGCGCCTAGACTCTGGAAGGCCCTTCAGTCTGTAGCTCCTAGACTCTGGAAGGCCCTTCAGTCTGTAGCACCTAGACTCTGGAAGGTCAGTCTGTAGCTCCTAGACTCTGGAAGGCCCTTCAGTCTGTAGCACCTAGACTCTGGAAGGCCCTTCAGTCTGTAGCTCCTAGACTCTGGAAGGCCCTTCAGTCTGTAGCACCTAGACTCTGGAAGGCCCTTCAGTCTGTAGCTCCTAGACTCTGGAAGGCCCTTCAGTCTGTAGCACCTAGACTCTGGAAGGCCCTTCAGTCTGTAGCACCTAGACTCTGGAAGGCCCTTCAGTCTGTAGCTCCTAGACTCTGGAAGGCCCTTCACTCTGTAGCTCCTAGACTCTGGAAGGCCCTTCAGTCTGTAGCACCTAGACTCTGGAAGGCCCTTCAGTCTGTAGCTCCTGGACTCTGGAAGGCCCTTCAGTCTGTAGCTCCTAGACTCTGGAAGGCCCTTCAGTCTGTAGCTCCTGGACTCTGGAAGGCCCTTCAGTCTGGAAGGCCCTTCAGTCTGTAGCACCTAGACTCTGGAAGGCCCTTCAGTCTGTAGCACCTAGACTCTGGAAGGCCCTTCAGTCTGGAAGGCCCTTCAGTCTGTAGCACCTAGACTCTGGAAGGCCCTTCAGTCTGTAGCTCCTAGACTCTGGAAGGCCCTTCAGTCTGTAGCGCCTAGACTCTGGAAGGCCCTTCAGTCTGTAGCACCTAGACTCTGGAAGGCCCTTCAGTCTGTAGCTCCTAGACTCTGGAAGGCCCTTCAGTCTGCAGCATCTAGACTCTGGAAGGCCCTTCAGTCTGTAGCTCCTAGACTCTGGAAGGCCCTTCAGTCTGTAGCACCTAGACTCTGGAAGGCCCTTCAGTCTGTAGCACCTAGACTCTGGAAGGTCAGTCTGTAGCTCCTAGACTCTGGAAGGCCCTTCAGTCTGTAGCACCTAGACTCTGGAAGGCCCTTCAGTCTGTAGCACCTAGACTCTGGAAGGCCCTTCAGTCTGTAGCACCTAGACTCTGGAAGGCCCTTCACTCTGTAGCTCCTAGACTCTGGAAGGCCCTTCAGTCTGTAGCACCTAGACTCTGGAAGGCCCTTCAGTCTGTAGCTCCTGGACTCTGGAAGGCCCTTCAGTCTGGAAGGCCCTTCAGTCTGTAGCACCTAGACTCTGGAAGGCCCTTCAGTCTGTAGCACCTAGACTCTGGAAGGCCCTTCAGTCTGTAGCACCTAGACTCTGGAAGGCCCTTCAGTCTGTAGCTCCTAGACTCTGGAAGGCCCTTCAGTCTGTAGCGCCTAGACTCTGGAATGCCCTTCCTCGTGGCCTAAGAGCTGCAGCGTCTGTTGACATTTTTTTAAATCAGCTAAAAACATTACTGTTAGGATTATCAATAAGGTAGGATATCTGGAACACACAAACACACTGTTTTTAAAATCACATGTCATGAAACTCAGGGACCTGGCTGAATTTAAGACTGGACAAATCATGTTTAGAGCACGAAACAATTCACTCCCGGGTAACATCCAAAAAAATGTCTGTGATAGAGAGGGTGTTATGGTTTGACACCGACCCCAAACGCACGACACAAGAGAGTAGGAATTCAGAGTTGCCAAATACAAGGGCTTGTTTATTTGAATACTAAATATAAAGAGTACAGGATAGGCAAGTCAACAAGACAGGTACATAGGCCAGGGGGCAAAAGTTCTGCTGCTCTGCAGCTTCTCCCGTGGTGGTAGTTTGGGAATAGCAGATGTTGACGTCAGAACCGCTCTGCAGAATTCTCTCGGCAGAATCTCCGATGTGTTGCGAGACCGAGAGAGGGAGAGAGGGAACGAGTCAACAACAGTGCAGGTTGAACGAGCAGGAGAACAGGGTGAACTAATCCTCGTGTAATTAAACACAGTGAGCACAATTCCAAAACAAATCCCAAGTGAATCTCTTCGTGTAATACACACAGTGAGCAAAAATCCAAACACAGTCCCAAGTGAATATCTTCGTGTAATATACACACAGTAGTGAAGTCCAAAAACAATCCAAATGTGAAATAATATCTTCGGTGTGAGCAACACACAGAGGGAGATGAAAAGTCCCAAAAATATTATCCCAGAGGGAACAAACAAAAGGGAACGCTGGGTGAGTGACTGTCTGACAAAAAGGTGGTAATCTTCAGTGTAATAGTAACACACGAAAAACGGAATAGATCAAGACAGTCAATAAAAACTCACCCAGACGTAATGCGTAATGGTGCTGGAACAACAGCGGAGCGAGCGCGCGCCACGGGAACAGGTGTCCAAGAGGAAGGCTTCTTGGAAAAATCCTGGAGATAGCACAGAGAGCAAAAGCAGCAGCAACAGCAAAACGGAGAATGCAACCAGAGAAAAATCAAGACGATCCAACAAACTTAGAGTGGAGAAACGGGGTATAAATAATAAGGGATTGATTGATTGACAAGCAGTGACAGCTGGGGAATGTGATTGAAAAGCGTGCGGACCTGAGAGAACCAATCAGCGACGTCTCTGATGACGTCACTGGGGAGAAGCGTGTGAAAGAGGGAATCGAAATAATTAACAGGAAAAAAACAAATGAAAACAGAGCGAGGTGGTTAAAGGAACAGAACGAGTGAGAGAGCAAGGACAGAAACCTCACAGAGGGGGGTTCAACAATCCAACAATGAAGAGTATATGTGCATTTCAGTTTGTGGAGTGAATCTGTGGAATGGTTTGAGTGTGGAATTAAAACAAAGCACAAATATAAATTACTTTAAAAAAACATAAAAGGATTATATCTCAGAGGTATATGGATGAGGAGGCGTTGTGTTGACTGCTTGAGCCAGGGGCTAGTGCTCGGCTTTTCATAATATTTTCTTTTCATAGTGTGGACATTTGGGTTGTATGAAATGAGTTAATATGAGTGTGAAGGGGGTAGGAATACATACGTTTACACTTCATCCTACTCCTTTTCGAACATTACTGTTTTGCTTGTTTGTTTGTCTTTTAATCTGTTTATTACTTGTTTTATTTAAAAAAAATTATTTATTTAATTAGTTTTTAATTTATGTTCGAAATAAACTCATTCATTCATTCAAGATAATTTATATTTAAAGGAATGCGGTCAGGTGGCGTAGCGGAGATTGCGCTCGTCACCAATGCAAGAGGCTGCGGTCTCGACTCCCGGAGTCAGCATTGCTTGCGGCTTGGGCTGATCGTCATACTAACTCGTTTGGCTGGGTTAGGGGGAGGGAAGTCGTGGGTGGTGATCTGGCGTTGTGGACAGCGACGCCTACAGGTCAGGTCTGGGCGCCTGCTCAGCAAAAGGCAGGAAGTGGTGAGGGCAGCGTGACCTCCCACGCGTTACACTTCACCAATGAGAGTCCTTGCTGCCAGGTGAAAAAAGAGTCACTGGCTGTCGCCGCATGTGTCGGAGGAAGCATGCGGATGACTTCAGGGTTCCCTTGTACCGACCAGTAGGAGGAACATGCGCACAACAACCAGGTAGGGGAGGGGGGGAATTGGCACAACGACTAAATTTGGACGGGGAGAAAAACAGAGAAAAATCAAAGAAAGAGAGGATTAAAAAAAAAAGAATATATATATATATATATATTTAAAGGAGGAATACTAACATTATGTGAAATGCGCTTGGATTTCTCCATTGTCGGACAAGATGAGCGTTCTGTAGAAGCTAGCTTGGCACAAATGAATGGAAACGGATCACTAACGGGACTAGCTGGTCCATATCAGTTAATTTGTACTAGACTAGCTTGCAGCCAGATGGCTTTCTACTATCTGACTCTGGAGTATTTCCCATAATGTTGCCGTGTTTAACACTTTGAGTGCCACGGGCGCTTTATGCCGTTAGTTAATGCCGCCAGTTGAATGCCAGTAACGCTATATAGCGTCTGTTTGTCGTTTTTTATTTTATTAGCGATTTAAATTCATATTTCATCAATCGAGCCTCACGCTAGTGCTCCAAACTCTCTCTGAGCTCCATTGGGAAAATACCGCCCCCTATCGTCTCTCCCTGTGTAACTGCACCCCATTGGATTAGATTTGGGGGGGGGGGGGGTCCAGTTTCCTCATTTAACTTTTCCGGCCAAGCCATCTGAAGGATCGAAGTGATTGCAGAGCCGGAAAACAACGTGGAATACATATTTACAGTACCCAGCGCTGAATCAATAAACGCAATCGATATTTAGAATGGCGATCAGGATTTGGAATAATCTTTTTGGAGAACATCTGATATGAGGTAAGGAATATTTTACCAGTCTTGGGGTAATCGTTTTTCACCTATATACAGTAGCAGCGTGTGCCATATGTGTGTGTGTGTGTGTGCGCGCTGATCAGGAAATGAGAGAATAGATTTTTCAGATCGCTTCTCTAGCGTGCATAAGTACACATATACTATCGATAATCTAGCGTTTATTTGAAAACTATTCATAAATAGGCTGAAAAATGACATTTTTTTTTGTATTCCAGAATATTCCAGTAAATGCCGTTTATCACGGAAAAGTTATATTTTCCTGAAACTTTCAAGAAAACGAGGGCTTTTCAAAATGCTATCAAACGGAAATGAACCGATTAAAAAAACAATCCGTTTCGTCAATGTTGACTGCAAACAAGTCATTGATAAGCGATGGTCAGATTAGACACATAGCCATAATTTAAGACATAGATTATGCGTTCACAACGCTATCATTGAAGTGGGTGCTGGCATTCAACCATGTTTTATTTTACCATGTTAACCAGTGGCAACCAAAGTGTTAAGGAAGACTGTATGCGCCTGACAATTATAAACTGAAGCAGTTTATTTTGTTTTAATGTGTTTCTTGCACCTTGCTGAGACCTACCTGTGCCGACTATTGCTGTGACACGAGGACCCCAATGGAAATAAGTCTCTGACTTTATTGTGTGATAATTCCTCAAACAATGTGATGGTTGTGGCCCAATTGGGTTTTAAATCCTGTGTGTATTTTAACATCCGTCTAAATAAATGCATTCATTCATTCAACTAGGAGGGATATGAGGACTGTGTGTGTAACTAGGAGAGATATGAGGACTGTATGTGTAAGTAGGAGGGATATGAGGACTGTGTGTGTCACTAGGAAGGATATGAGGTCAATGTTAACTAGGAGGGAAATGTGAAAAGACAAATGCCAATTGCCTTGTGTACACTGTATTCTTAAACAGCTCAAACATGTTAAAATCACCACATTTTACAAACGAAACTATGCTAACATTTGAGGTGTAATTTCCTGCCTGAAAGGTCAGCTTGTATAGACAGGATCTTGACCCCATTGACTTTGCATTGGTTTGTGGCTAACTATCTGGAGCTAGCATGAATCTGAGCAAGGATTATTTCACTAAATAATAATCCTTGGTAAATACAAAATAGGACTAGGCTTCCAAAAATCACAACTATGCCTTTAAGCCTTTCAGATGACATCACTTCCTGGATGAGAGAACACACCTGTAATTAATGACACCCTCCACCAGTTTCCAATTAACCAATTAGACAGAATGGTAATTGGTTTGTCAAACCAGATTGAAAAGGCTGCCAGAAGCTGTCCACCAACAAGCCAGTTTGGTTAGTCTGTCCCAGAGGAGGGAACGTGTCTGACTGGGAAGCTGCTGCGTCTGACAACAGCTATGGCTGAAGCCATGGAATCTGTCCTGAGGTAACTAGATCTAAATACTGATTTTGTGATTTGTTGTCACCACCACTGAGTTGATCTAATCTAAATATGAATGGTTTTGTCTATAGGGTGGTGCTGCTGCTGGCTTTGTTAATTACTGGAGGACATCAGGCAAAAGGTTTGTTTACTATATTTTATTGTCTTGTTGAAGCTGCCAGTCTTGAGGTGTACATTTAAAATGGAGGAAAGCTAATTCACCATAGAAACCTATGCACTTTAATTGGGTCTTATGGTCTTTGGCTTTATGTGTATTCTTAGTCATCATGCTATAAGACTTTCAGTGTGGGGGTGGAAAAAATGCACAACTGGAGATGAGGTTTCTATAAAACGTAAGTCTAGCTTGATCTGATATTAACCTCGTCTTCAATAGATTACAGATCTCCATCTGAGGCTGGAGATGCTAAAGGCCCAGTTTCAAGCTATCAGCCTTACGACAGCAGCTCTAATGTCCGTGATGAATCGACAAGCGCTCTCCAGACACCAGTTAGTAGTAGCTCTGGGCCCGACCCTGTTGGCCAAGCCCAGGCCGACAGCCAAAAGCAGTTGCACATCAACTTTGCGTCTGTACAGGCCAACCTGGGCAATATCCACAAATCCCTAGATGCCTTCAGCAATGACTTTGTTGCCGGTATCGTACAACCACAGCAGCTGTTTGAGCAGTCTAGTAGCTACAGTAAAAACCAGCCTAGCAACAGCAACCAGTTGCAAAGCAGCTTCAAGTCTCTAGACGCCGGCATAAGCAAAATCTACAAGTCCAGAACTGCTCTACGCAATGACCTCTTTGATGGCCTGAAACGACCACAGCAGCTATTGCGGCAGTTTGGCTTACAACAGCAATCTATTTACTGGGACAACCCTGTGGGACAGAAGACGAGGGTGCCACAACGTAGCGACTCTTCGCCCAGCACCCAGGCTACCAGCCCAGCCCCCAGGCCAAGCAGCAGCTCCCAGGCCAAGCAGCACCCAGGCTACCAGCCTAGCTCCCAAGCCAAGCGGCAGCCCCCAAGCTCCCAGGCCAAGCAGCACCCAGGCTACCAGCCCGGCTCCCAGGCCAAGCAGCACCCAAGCTTCCAATCTGGCTCCCAGGCCAAGAACCATCCAAGCTACCAGGGCAACCAGACAAGCTTCCAATCTGGCTCCCAGGCCGAGCAGCAGCCAAGCTACCAGCCCAGCTCCCAGACCGAGCAGCACCCAGGCTACCAGCCCAGCTCCCAGGCCGAGCAGCAGCTAAGCTACCAGCCCAGCTCCCAGGCCGAGCAGCAGCTAAGCTACCAGCCCAGCTCCCAGGCCGAGCAGCAGCCAAGCTACCAGCCCAGCTCCCAGGCCGAGCAGCAGCCAAGCTACCAGCCCAGCTCCCAGGCCGAGCAGCAGCTAAGCTACCAGACCGAGCAGCACCCAGGCTACCAGCCCAGCTCCCAGGCCGAGCAGCAGGCAAGCTACCAGCCTGAAACCCAGGCCAAGCAGCACCCAAGCTACCATGGCAGGCAGCATCAGGGCTACCAGCCCAGCTCCCAGGCCGAGCAGCAGCCAAGCTCCCAGACCGAGCAGCAGGCAAGCTACCAGCCCAGCTCCCAGGCCGAGCAGCAGGCAAGCTACCAGCCTAGCTCCCAGCCTAGCTCCCAGGCCAAGCGGCAACAGGGATACCAGCCCAGCTCCCAGACCGAGCAGCAGCTAAACTACCAGGCCAAGCAACACCCAGGCTACCAGCCCAACCCCCAGGCCAAGCAAAACCCAAGCTACCAGCCCAGCTCCCAGGCCAAGCAGCAGCCAAGCTACCAGCCCAGCTACCAGCCCAGCTCCCAGGCCAAGCAGCAGCCAAGCTACCAGCCCAGCTCCCAGCCCAGCTCCCAGGCCAAGCAGCAGGCAAGCTACCAGCCCAGCTCCCAGCCCAGCTCCCAGGCCAAGCTACCAGCCCAGCTCCCAGGCCAAGCAGCAGCCAAGCTACCAGCCCAGCTCCCAGCCCAGCTCCCAGGCCAAGCAGCAGGCAAGCTACCAGCCCAGCTCCCAGCCCAGCTCCCAGGCCAAGCAGCAGGCAAGCTACCAGCCCAGCCCAGCTACCAGCCCAGCTCCCAGCCCAGCTCCCAGGCCAAGCAGCAGGCAAGCTACCAGCCAAGCTACCAGCCAAGCTACCAGCCCAGCTCCCAGGCCAAGCAGCAGGCAAGCTACCAGCCAAGCTACCAGCCCAGCTCCCAGCCCAGCTCCCAGGCCAAGCAGCAGGCAAGCTACCAGCCAAGCTACCAGCCCAGCTCCCAGCCCAGCTCCCAGGCCAAGCAGCAGGCAAGCTACCAGCCCAGCTACCAGCCCAGCTCCCAGCCCAGCTCCCAGGCCAAGCAGCAGCCAAGCTCCCAGCCCAGCTCCCAGGCCAAGCAGCAGCCAAGCTACCATCCCAGCTCCCAGGCCAAGCAGCAACAGGGCTACCAGCTCAGCTCGCAGGCCGAATGGCAGGCAAGCTACCAGGCCAAGCAACACCCAAGCTACCAGGGCACGCAGCAACCGGGCAACCAGCCACACTTCCAATCTGGCCCCCATGCCAAGCAGCAGCCAAGCTACCAGGGCACTCTGCAACAGGGCAACCAGCCAAGCTTCCAATCTGGTTCCCAGGCTGAGCAGCAGCCAAGCTACCAGCCTGAAACCCAGGCCAAGCAGCACCCAAGCTACCAGGGCAGGCAGCCCAGCTCCCAGGCCAAGCAACACCCAAGCTACCATCCCAGCTCCCAAGCCAAGCAACGCCCAAGCTACCATCCCAGCTCCCAGGCCAAGCAACGCCCAAGCTACCATCCCAGCTCCCAGACCAAGCAACACCCAAGCTACCAGGCCAAGCAGCAGGCAAGCTACCAGGGAATGCAGCAACAGGGCTACCAGCCCAGCTCCCAGGCCAAGAACCACCCAAGCTACCAGGGAATGCAGCAACAGGGCTACCAGCCCAGCTCCCAGGCCAAGAACCACCCAAGCTACCAGGGAATGCAGCAACAGGGCTACCAGCCCAGCTACCAGGCCAAGAACCACCCAAGCTACCAGGGAATGCAGCAACAGGGCTACCAGCCCAGCTACCAGGCCAAGCAGCAGCCCAGCTACCAGGCCAAGCAACACCCAAGCTACCAGGGCACGCAGCAACCGGGCAACCAGCCAAGCTTTCAATCTGGCTCCCAGGCCGAGCAGCACCCAATCTACCAGCCCAGCTCCCAGGCCGAGCAGCAGCCAAGCTACCAGCCCAGCTCCCAGGCCAAGCAGCAGCCAAGCTACCAGCCTGAAACCCAGGCCAAGCAGCACCCAAGCTACCAGGGCACGCAGCAACAGGGCAACCAGCCAAACTTTCAATCTGGCTCCCAGGCCGAGCAGCAGCCGAGCTACCAGCCCAGCTCCCAGGCCAAGAACCACCCAAGCTACCAGGGAATGCAGCAACAGGGCTACCATCCCAGCTCCCAGGCCGAGCAGCAACCCAGCTACCAGGCCAAGCAACACCCAAGCTACCAGGGCACGCAGCAACCGGGCTACCAGCCCAGCTCCCAGACAGAGCAGCAGCCAAGCTACCAGCCCAGCTCCCAGACAGAGCAGCAGCCAAGCTACCAGCCCAGCTCCCAGACAGAGCAGCACCCAAGCTACCAGCCCAGCTCCCAGACAGAGCAGCACCCAAGCTACCAGCCCAGCTCCCAGGCCGAGCAGCACCTAAGCTACCAGGGCACACAACATGGCTCCCAGGTCAAGCAGCAGCCAAGCTACCAGCCCAGCTCCCAGGCCGAGCAGCACCCAAGCTACCAGGCCGAGCAGCAACAGGGCAACCAGCCAAGCTTTCAATCTGGCTACCAGGCCGAGCAGCAGCCAAGCTACCAGCCCATCTCACAGGCCAAGCAACGCCCAAGCTACCAGCCCATCTCACAGGCCAAGCAACGCCCAAGCTACCAGCCCATCTCACAGGCCAAGCAACGCCCAAGCTACCAGCCCATCTCACAGGCCAAGCAACACCCAATCTACCAGGCCAAGCAGCAGCCCAGCTACCAGGCCAAGCAGCAGGCAAGCTACCAGCCCAGCTCCCAGGCCAAGAACCACCCAAGCTACCAGGGAATGCAGCAACAGGGCTACCATCCCAGCTCCCAGGCCAAGCAGCAGCCCAGCTACCAGGCCAAGCAACACCCAAGCTACCAGGGCACGCAGCAACCGGGCAACCAGCCAAGCTTTCAATCTGGCTCCCAGGCCGAGCAGCACCCAAGCTACCAGCCCAGCTCCCAGACAGAGCAGCAGCCAAGCTACCAGTCCAGCTCCCAGACAGAGCAGCAGCCCAGCTCCCAGGCCGAGCAGCACCCAAGCTACCAGCCCAGCTCCCAGACAGAGCAGCAGCCCAGCTCCCAGGCCGAGCAGCAACAGGGCAACCAGCCAAGCTTTCAATCTGGCCTCCAGGCCGAGCAGCACCCAAGCTACCAGCCCATCTCACAGGCCAAGCAACGCCCAAGCTACCAGCCCATCTCACAGGCCAAGCAACGCCCAAGCTACCAGCCCATCTCACAGGCCAAGCAACGCCCAAGCTACCAGCCCATCTCGCAGGCCAAGCAACGCCCAAGCTACCAGCCCATCTCACAGGCCAAGCAACGCCCAAGCTACCAGGGCACGCAGCAACAGGGCAACCAGCCTGAAACCGAGGCCAAGCAGCAACCCAGCTCCCAGGCCAAGCAGCAGGCAAGCTACCAGCCCAGCTCCCAGGCCAAGCAACACCCAAGCTACCAGCCCATGCAGCAACAGGGCAACCAGCCAAGCTTTCGATCTGGCTCCCAGGCTGAGCAGCAGCCCAGCTCCCAGGGCACGCAACATGGCTCCCAAGCCGAGCAGCAGCCAAGCTACCAGGGCATGCAACAACAGGGCAACCAGCCAAGCTTCCAATCTGGCTCCCAGGCCGAGCAGCAGCCCAGCTCCCAGACCAAGCAACGCCCAAGCTACCTGGGCACGCAGCAACAGAGCTTTCAGGCTAAGGAGTCTAGCTACCAGCATCCAGGTTCCTCCAGCTTCTATGGTTCTTATCCCATATCTACCAAGACTGGAGATGCAGCTAGTAACAAGGATGCAGATGGGTGAGTTTCTCGGCCTTCACTCTGGAATGTCTAGGGTCACTGTTAAGACTAATGGTACAATGACTTAGTTGCTAGAGTTACTTATGTCTCATTCCCTCTTTGATTCCACAGCTATGGAAGGCCTAAAGGAGTTGGCAATGATTCTCACCAGCCAGGGCATGGATATGACTCCACCAGCAGGGACTAAGGGTAGAAGGTGTGTTTTACTCAGAATTGCCACTTGAATAACTGCTTCAAATGTTCTGCATGCAGATTCCTTGAGCTGTTTTGACTGAAACATTGCATTTCTCATTTCAGATGCTATAACTAGATGATGAGCCTTGGTGAATTTCAATCTTGTGTGGTGTCAACGAAAATAAAATGGAACTTTTACCCAACTTCTTGGTTTTGACTTAATGATTTTACCACAGGATTTTGTGTAGCCAAATGTCTTGACAAACATTTCAGACTCTTCAACTTGTAGGGGAAATGTACCTATTTCTGTGTACTACCACCTGGCTTTGATTTTGATTTTGATTTTACTGCACAATCACCTTGTCTGAACTAGTTACTCTTACCAATAGGGGACTAAATGGTCCTCTTTAAAAATGCCATAGAAATAATGTTCATTTCCCAATTTTAAACTTCAACCCCGATCATAACTACCACATTTCATTTTAGAATGTTAACCCTTTAAATGCCTGTTTGTGATGGCATCACAAATTATTGTTAAAGGAAGAAATGTAAATATTTTCAATATCAAATGCAAAGTGGATATTTCTAGGGATTATTACAGGCTAGTATAGGTCAATGATTAGCAACACATATTTAATAACTCTTTGGGTGTTGCTTGGCCTGGGTTTCAGGTTGGTAGCTAGGGTGCTGCTTGTCCTGGAGTATTTCATTTCATTTGTATTCATCAGTTAAGATCCAGAGGACTACAAGAGTACTCTGAAGATGTACATTACATATTGTGAAACTGGTACCCCTTGCCAGTCAACAAAAAAACTAACGAGGATAAGCAAGAAATACTATACCAAATTATTAGAGAATAGCAAAAATGGTATTAAATGAATATGGAATATATTAGAATTAGTTGAACTAGTTACTCTCAATATTTTACTGACTATGATGGGGGGGGAAGATGGTTAGCAGTGTTAATAAAACATTGACAGAATGGAATTGATATGACACTAATCAAGAAAGTAATCTACAGCATTATAAACCCACTAACCTACAGCATTATAAACCCACTAACCTACATATGTAATATCCTTCACAACCGGTTCATTTCCTCAAATGAAAATTACTAAAGTTATTCAGTTATATAAAGCTGGAGAGAAACACCACTTGACCAATCCTTACTTTGCCAGTTCTCAAATATTGGAAAAACTATTTCACGTTAGATGACTTCATTAATAAACAACATTTGAACAGATGGTCAGTACGGTTTCAGAGCTAACAGAAACAGCAGGGGACCCTGCTGTTATCATAAATCTACCAATACAGACTGTATTAATTAATGTAGCCAAGAGTAAATACCATAATCCTATCAACAGCAGTCAAAGTGTATATTTTCAGCACTACGTTTGTTTACCAGATGGGTGACCATAAATGATCACATGCCGATATCACCTGTGGAGTCCCACAGGGGTCAGTGTTGGGACCTTTGTTTATTTTATACATCAAGGACATAATGTAGTATATCAAATATTCTTTATTTATTTTTTTTGCAGACTATACCATGTGTTTTGTTCTGGGTTTGATTTAAATAAATTGTCAAAAAATTTGAGTAAAATGTTTGAGTAATGTTTGAGCTTCTCCTCCAGGTATAAAATATGTCTCTGTGATGCATTGTGTTTTTGTTCTGTCTCTTATCACTTGAATGGTTCTTGCTGTAAAGCACTTTGTGAGTTATCTCTGTGAAAAGTGCTATATAAATAAACTTTACTTACTTACTTACTTACTTACTTACTTACTTACTTACTTGTGAAATAATCCTCACTTGTAAATTGTCACATAATCCAGTCGGGCCTTTACCCAATTTGACTCGTATATCTGACTATATTCAATATCCAAATTGTCATGGTCAATCATATCCAATAATGAAGGGTAGAACATCTTTCAATGGCTTTATTCCAAGAAGTGAATCAGCATAAGTTACAGACACGGGTATACAATACGTTGAAATGTGGTCATTTTCAACGGGCAGACATTCTAGATTCTGCCAGGAGCAGAAAGTAACACGTGACTTGTATCTCGTCCATTAGCCAATGGAAATGCATCTTCAGAAAATGGAATCAGAGAAACAAGACTAATACAAGACCAAACATGGTTATAGATTTAGAATAGCAGACATACAGTAAGAGAGGGTCTAACTACACACCCTCAAGACCCCTACGCTCTGCATCTTCTGGCCGCCTCAGACCCACTCCTAACCGAGCTCCGGGAGGGTCATCAAAGAGAAGTCGCCTATTCTCAGTCCTTGCCCCACAATGGTGGAATGAACTACCCACCCCAGTTAGGACAGCCGAAACACGTCCAATCTTTCGCCGTCGACTAAAGACGCACTTCTTCAACCATTATCTGATTTTTTTTATTTTTTTTTTAATCAAATATAATTCAAATATAACCCTAACCTTACTGTCGTGCACTTGTCCTAATAAACTAACCTACACTGTAGCACTCAACACTTTGATGAACATTGTTACTCAGCTGATAGAGTTGTCCCCTTCCTGATGACTCGTCGTACAGAACTTGTAAGTCGCTTTGGATAAAAGCATCAGCTAAATTACTAAATGTAAATGTAAAATGTAAATGTCTATCATTTGGCAAAGTGGAGCTTGCGGCAGCCGGAGAACTAGCGGCAGCAGAACTCGAGAACTGCTAGGAATGTCTGACCAATCAGAGTGCCTGACTCCCACCTAAACTGCACGGACTACAACATATAACGCATGACGTACATCACGCCCCCAGTTAGGGTACCTTATGTATACTGCACCTGTGTAGACTGTATACTGTACTTACTCATAGTAAATATTTAGAGTCTAGTGTTTATTGTAACCATATTTATTGTAATGTATAATATAACTGACATATTCACCTTTGATCACACTGCCTACTTGCTCAGATGCGTATATTTAGAGTTAATTATATTGTTTACACTGCCTAATTTTACTTGTCTACTGTACTATAATTGTATTGCCTGTATTTAAGTCTTCTACTATTACACTGCCCATACCTGTACCTCCCCTCCCCCCTCCCCCATGCTGCTATGATGTCTGGATTTCCCCAAGGGGATCAATAAAGGAATATCTTATCTCATCTTCAGCGGGGCTTGGAACCGGTGAAAGCTGCTTCCTGGTGCATCTGGTGCTCGACATTTGTGGTTGTTTTGTTTTGCGTTTACCTGCAGCGAGACAGAATCGCAGCCGGACACCAAGTAGCAGGCCCGTTTCTTGCCATATGCTGACTATGCGGTTGCAGAGGGCCCCCGAAGCCACCAGGGGGCCCCCTAAAATACCATAAAAAAAAATATATATATATAATTTAAAAAATAATAATAATAATTATGATTCACTCAATACACTGTATACTGTATATATATCCTGTAGGGATGTAGCAAATCATCAGCTTAAAATTGTTTACCGATATGCTACTGCTTAAGTGCATTTTATCATGTTTTTATCCCTTGGATGATGTCTCTAATCCACAATCTAATCCATCAATCAATCATGACCACAAGGGGGCGTTTCTTTATAAAAAAAATATAAAATACATAAGTAGCTTACTGACAAAAATGTTGTTGCATTTTCAAACTTTATTTAACTAACTTTATCTTAAATAGTTCCATTTAAATTTCAATATTGTAAGTCAGGAAAATGCAGTATCTGTCTCATTTATGTGCATTTGGGAGATGCTATGTTAGCTATTTATTATAATTTTCTGTCATGGCTGGGGTCAACTTGAGATGTTTGATTTGAATTTGTGAGAAAAAAATATATCGTTTTTTTCACGGATCTAGCCTCTTTTCCTCTAATTACATGTTAAATGCATGCCCATCTTAAAGGGTTTGGAATCCCCCCACCATAGTTTCACAAAATAGGGGCCCCCAGGCAAAATTCTGCATAATGGCTAATGGCCCCCAAAAAGCTAGAAACGGCCCTGCCAAGTCCTTCACAGCTCTCTCTACGTACCAGGTCAGTATCAGAGACTGTGTGGTGAATGGACTCCATCTATAGAACAGCCTTCATACAAAACGATTTACAATGTACGCCTCACAGTCATTAACCCATTCACCCACTCACTCACTCACTCACTCATTCACATTGACGGCAGAGGCAACGTGCAAGGTGCCGACCTGCTCATTGGGAGCCGTTAAGGGGGTTAAGTGTCTTTTATTATTATTATTATTATTATTATTATTATTATTATTATTATTATTATTATTATATTATTATTATTATTATTATTATTATTATATAATCATAATAATACATTCAATTTAAATAAGGTTTTCCTTCTTTTGCTCAAGGACACTTCGACACTGGGAGTAGCGGGAATCGAACTGGGAACCTTACAATTACCAGATGACCTCCTGAGCCACTGTGACCCCTATGTGAGAGAGAGGGGGGTGAGCCAGCATAATGTGTGTGTGTGTGTGTGGTGTGTGTGTGTGTGGTGGTGCGTGCGTGCGTGGTGCGTGCGTGC
>NW_028172447.1:0-30000 GCF_963971535.1 Notolepis coatsorum
GAGAGATGGAGAGAGAGAGGGCTAGTGGGAGAGAGCTAGTGAGAGAGAGAGAGGACTAGTGGGAGAGAGAGCGAGAGAGAGACACGGAGACATAGGGAGAGAGAGAGCGACTGAGAGAGAGAGACAGAGACATAGGGAGAGAGAGAGCGACTGAGAAAGAGAGACAGAGACATAGGGAGAGAGAGAGCGACTGAGAGAGAGACGGAGACATAGGGAGAGAGAGAGCGAGCGACTGAGAGAGAGAGACAAAAAGAGGAGAGAGAGAGAGGTAGTGGGAGAGAGGTAGTGAGAGAGAGTATCTCTATCACAGCTAGAGGATAGAGAGAGGTAGTGGGAGAGAGGTAGTGGGAGAGAGGTAGTGGGAGAGAGGTAGTGGGAGAGAGGTAGTGGGAGAGGTATAGAGAGAGGTAGAGAGAGGTAGAGAGAGAGAGAGAGAGAGAGAGAGAGAGAGAGAGAGAGAGAGAGAGAGAGATGTGTTCTGCTTTATCACATGCTAAATGGGACATAGTCTCTCCTCTTACTCCACTTGTTTCCCTGCTCTCTCTCCTCAACGCAGCTGAGCGGGTGTCTCCTAATTAAACACCCCCCCCCCCCTCCTCCTCCCTGCTGGGGTGGTGTGATGACGTTTGCTACGCGGTGCCAACATTCTCCTGGAACAAGTTTAATTGGAATTCTAATTAGAATCTCTTTATTTGCCAAGTGTCTATTCTGCATATGTCAGCGTTTCGTCCTCTGCATTTTAAGAGCAGTTGGGGGGGGGGGGGCTTGGTCAAGGGCAAAGGCGGGAGTATGTACCTAGCATGTGTGTCTTTCACGGTGTGGGGGGGGGAAACCCACACGCCCCCCCCACCCCGGGAGAACATGCCCACTCCACACGCAGAAAGACCCCCCCCCCCCCTGTCCTTGGGCTGGGCGATTAATCCAATTTCAATTACACTGCAATGAAAACAAGATAATCGCGATTATTGTGCCGCATTTGCTCTCATTCTGTCTCTTTGTGTTGTAAACGCAGCGCACTCTTCCTTCTAGGGCTGTCTTAAATACTTGGCATGAGCTTCGAACATAAAAAAAATATCGAAGTTTTGCCTCAAATCTTGCGCCTCCATTCCAATGAAACGAAAGTAAGCGGCGCCTTCCCGCCTCCATTCCAATGAAACGAAAGTAAGCGGCGCCTCCACCTCTCTACAACAAGCATGTGGAGATTATCTGTGTTGAAAACAACAAGGACATGTGCAGCAGACATGTCGACGAAGAAGTCATCAGACGTGTGGTTACACTTTAAAATATGCAAAGACAATACCCAAAAAGCAGAGTGCCAGATATGCCAGAAGAAAATGGCATATCACAACTCTACAACAACTTTGTCAAATCACCTAAAAAACGTAAGTATCGTTGTACACGACGGCGACGCCACACAAAACATTAATAAGGCTATGCCTATGCTGCTATGACTAATGTGTTATCCAAGTTGGCTAATTTAATTGTAATCTGCTTTTGTAGGTGCATTGTCTGATATAATTATAAATTAAATATAATATAATTGTTTGCTTGATAGACTAAGGTTGCAACATAATTATGTAATGTCATGTCGTTGGCTGTGAGAGCAGCCCCACTGCACCCAGGCAGCGCAGCCGAGTGGAACCTTGTTGGCTGCGTCACAGTCACGAAAGGGGCTACTTAATTAATTAATCCAATCCACTTTATTTATAGAGCACATTTAAAAACAACAAAGTTTACCAAAGTGCTGTACAAGTCCCACAACATAAGATAAAAAAAAACTAAAAATTATAATTAATATTCGAATTAAAATCGAAGCTCGGCCCCGAAGCTTCGATTGCCAAAAAAAGCTTCGAAGGTCAGCCCTACTTCCTTCACATGCGCTGCGCTCCGACCCAACAGGAAGAGGAAGAGCCACGGCCCCAACTTTCTCCAGTCATTTTTTAAACGTCTGGTTAGATTTCTTTTGCCATTATAGTCCAGCAGTCCTACCCCTATCCCCCAGTCGGGTTTGAACCCCTGGTCCTCAGTCTGGCCTGTGTTCCTCTAGTGCCGCCCCTGGTCCTCAGTCTGGCCTGTGTTCCTCTAGTGCCGCCCCTGGTCCTCAGTCTGGCCTGTGTTCCTCTAGTGCCGCCCCTGGTCCTCAGTCTGGCCTGTGTTCCTCTAGTGCCGCCCCTGGTCCTCAGTCTGGCCTGTGTTCCTCTAGTGCCGCCCCTGGTCCTCAGTCTGGCCTGTGTTCCTCTAGTGCCGCCCCTGGTCCTCAGTCTGGCCTGTGTTCCTCTAGTGCCGCCCCTGGTCCTCAGTCTGGCCTGTGTTCCTCTAGTGCCGCCCCTGGTCCTCAGTCTGGCCTGTGTTCCTCTAGTGCCGCCCCTGGTCCTCAGTCTGGCCTGTGTTCCTCTAGTGCCGCCCCTGGTCCTCAGTCTGGCCTGTGTTCCTCTAGTGCCGCCCCTGGTCCTCAGTCTGGCCTGTGTTCCTCTAGTGCCGCCCCTGGTCCTCAGTCTGGCCTGTGTTCCTCTAGTGCCGCCCCTGGTCCTCAGTCTGGCCTGTGTTCCTCTAGTGCCGCCCCTGGTCCTCAGTCTGGCCTGTGTTCCTCTAGTGCCGCCCCTGGTCCTCAGTCTGGCCTGTGTTCCTCTAGTGCCGCCCCTGGTCCTCAGTCTGGCCTGTGTTCCTCTAGTGCCGCCCCTGGTCCTCAGTCTGGCCTGTGTTCCTCTAGTGCCGCCCCTGGTCCTCAGTCTGGCCTGTGTTCCTCTAGTGCCGCCCCTGGTCCTCAGTCTGGCCTGTGTTCCTCTAGTGCCGCCCCTGGTCCTCAGTCTGGCCTGTGTTCCTCTAGTGCCGCCCCTGGTCCTCAGTCTGGCCTGTGTTCCTCTAGTGCCGCCCCTGGTCCTCAGTCTGGCCTGTGTTCCTCTAGTGCCGCCCCTGGTCCTCAGTCTGGCCTGTGTGTCTATATTTGGTCCAGGTCGCTGTCTTTACATCCTCATATATTTCTCTTGACATGTGTGACACACACACACACACACACACACACACACACACACACACACACACACACACACACACACACACACACACACACACACACACACACACACACACACACACTCTCTCTCTCTCTCACACACATACATGCACTGTCTCCCTCTATCCTTCTGATAAAGCACCTCATCTTAATGCTACTCCTCTCTTCTGTCATACCAGCCCCCCCCCCCCTCTCTATTCTCTCTATTCTCTCTCTCTCTCTCTCTTCTCTCTCAATTGTGTGATTTACGAGGCAGAGTCTAGAAATCATACTGTAGATATATACTGTATCTGACCCCCTCCATCCCCCCCCCCCTCCCTCCCATAAGCTATCTATGGATCAGGTCAGTGTGGATAGGAGAGAGAGGGGGGGGGGGGGGGGGAGGAAGGGGGGGAGAGCAGAATGGGGAGATAGAGAGGAAAGGGGGGGGGCAGAGCAGAATGGGGAGATAGAGGATGCATACTATACACACATACATACTATACACACATACATACTATACACACACACTGATACTATACACACACATACTACACACACATTCTCACACACACTGATACTATACATACACACATTGATACATACTATACAGGGCTGTACGCTGCAATGATCTCATCGCAAATTGCCCCTTTAATTGGCCGTTGCGATTGGTAAATAATATTTGGGGGCGGGCTTGCGAGTAGGGATTTCAAGCCTTGCATTCGCATTTCACTCCTAAATGATCCAAGGCGTGTGATGACGCTGAGCACTCAGGTATGATCAGCGGGGAAAATCAACTGAGCACTCACTAGGCCTGCCGCGATAAGCAATAAATCGATTAATTGCTGCGATAATTAAAATGAATGCAATGATTTTGACGGGCGCGATTAATTGCTATTTGCGCGTTTGTTTTAATGAGGCGGAACCAGTGCCGCTTGTCAGTCACTGTCCGTGTTGGGAGGCGGGCCGCTGACGTTACTAGAGTACAGCACGGGAGCTCCGTGGGGCAACGCCACAGCTTAACTACATTTCTCAATAGTGTGGCTCCTTTTAACCAAGTAGCATTATTTGTAGTGTAACGTTAGCTATTTTTAGACCCAAGTAGTTACTCGCTACTGCCCGGAGAAACTGGACTGCTAAATAAAGATGAAAGATAGAGCTTTGATTCTCATTCCATGCTAACAACATAACAAACGAAATACAACGTATAGCATAGCTACAAGTACAACACAGAATAACGTTAATACAATTACATGCATCATTGTTTACAATGAACGGGTGGGGCTAGTCAAAGGACTGGACACGGGGACAAGTTAAACATGAATACATTTATTATAACACTCCGGTAGTTTCGAGTCGTGCTGCAGTGCTTACGCACCACAGCTATTCTATTATATACTGCTTTGACGCTTCCTCCTCATCGTTGATTGCCTGTAGTAGCTGCATCTAACGTTAGTAGCTAACGTTAAAACTAACCTAAAGTTAGTTGTTCACCAACAATCTCAACATTTGTTATTAGCTCAAAAACAACCGGACGAGACAAGTTGTCGGCTCATATGTTCTGCTTAGGATAATCACAACAATACTTCCGGTCCGGTCGGTGGGCTTCAAAATAAAAGTCTAAAACCGGAAAAGACGGAGCGGTGGGCTTCAAAATAAAAGTTTTGGGAAATAAATTTCTCAAAAAAAATTCTCTAACCGGTCGCAATAATATCGCTTATCGCGATATTTTCGGGGGCAATTAATCGCCCAGCAAAATGTGTTATCGTGGCAGGCCTAGCACTCACTCTGATAGACTGGCTGTCTGATTTAGCTATGAAGAAAAGTAAAGTTAGTAGTAGGGATGGGAATCGATGGTTCCTAACTGGGTTTTGGCCATATGCTCCCGAAATTCTCCCGCTGTTTGTTCTATGTGCAGTGAAAACTACTCGAAATGATGTCATTGATTTAGTTCAGGGTTAGCCGCGGAGCTAACGCTAGCTAACGTGAGCTAATCAAGCTCACAGAGAGAGATAAACAGCTGACAGCAGGTAGTACAGGTACAAATACAATAAAACAAGGGGTGGGGGCTGTTGTGTAAACCTTGTGTCGCGTCAATCTGGTCCACACGTTACTCGTTCATATCTCAGCCTGTGCTGAGATATGCCCATTCCGCGGTCTGTTAATAAAGTTTTCAATCAGACAGATGTATGGAAAGGCTTTTATTATAACATTCGTTGAGGTAAAATCATTATGCCTCATTTAGTCATCCTGCAGAGCACTGGTCTCCTACTCGTGGGCCGCGGGGAGCTAATGGTAGTAGCTTTGTTGATGTCAGCACACGGGGCATTCAGGAAGTCAAAAACTAATGCGCTTGCCGATTGGTGCTAAGAACAGCAGGGCGGGTGCAAGCGTTGTGACATAAATGGCAGACTCTACTGTCAATCAAAATTATTCTGTTGTCCGTCAGAATGAATGAATGAGAACTTTATTAACAGATTGCATAATGGGTACAATACAGTACAGGAGGATGAAGACCAGAGAAAGACTTTCGGCTTTTTTACATAAGGGTCCTCCATTTTCAATTCATCAAAACATTTAGAGACATACAAATATACAGTAGTTTCATAAAAATGCTAAAATGCTATTTATTGATTGATTGGTTTAAAACTTTATTAACATATTGCAGAATGGGTACAGTACAGCTCAATACATACAATTGTTAAGGGGATGCAGACCAGAGAAAGACTTTTGTCTTGTTTACATCAGGGTCCCCCATTTTCAATTCATCATATTTCATATCTAAATCATATAATATCTCATTGCTAAATATATGCAATATATAATCTAATAATCCAATAATCTAAATCTAATATATAATATAAAAATGCTAAATGCATGGGTATTTTATTTTGTCTTTAATGTTAGCTTGCAAACTCATACTGTCTTGGTAAGCCTCATAATGAATTGTTTGGGGTAAAAAAGAAAAAACATTGTGATGTGTATCGTGTATCGCCGAAAGGTCAGAAAATATCGTGATATCATATTTAGGCCATATCGCCCAGCCCTAGTTGGTTCATTATAAAAGATACAAACCTGACAACAAAAGCACTTAAATGTTAAATAAAAGGACCACAGTAATGAGGCAGGAGGAACATATTTTTTTGCACTATAATGGTAAAATTGTTATTTAAAGATTTGCCCCTAAAACATATTTTTTGCCCCTAAATTTCTAATTTAGGGGCAAGTGTGCCCCTAGTGAAAAAGCTTAGCGTACAGCCCTGCTATACATACACACATTGATACATACTATACATACACACATTGATACATACTATACATACACACATTGATACATACTATACATACACACATTGATACATACACATACTACACACTAGTGCTAACCCCTATTAGTCGAATAGTCGACTAATCCAGGGGTTCCCAAACTTTTCAGGCCGGGGCCCAGAAAATAAGGCGTCAGAGAGCCGCGGCCCAATGCACATCGTCTGGCTTTTTTTTTTTTTTTTTTTGCCAGGCGACCGATTTTTTAAGCCAAATATCACTTCAAGCCTATTAAGTTAGTTCAAGTTAGTTATTCATTTATATGTGCTATTTATGAGAGGGCTAACTTGTTGCAAAATAATAATGATAATAATAATAGCCTCATTAAAATACTATTGTTGCTTCGGTTGTTTTCAGCGTTTTATGTGCATAATCTGTTATTTAGTTTGAAATGTTCGTTGAAATAAGTAGATTTTTCGTTTTTGTTTATTTATTAAGTTAATATAAAACCATATAGTCACATTTTAGAATACAATATAATAGAATTTTTGAATACAACTAGAAACACTGTCCTGGCCTGCTTCTAAGTTCAGTGGCCTGACAAAAAAAAAAAAAAAAAAAAAAATGTTTTTTTAATTTTTTTTTATTTTTTTTTATTTTTTTTTAAATCATCTCGCGGCCCATCCGTGGCTGCTCGCGGCCCACCTTTGGGTCGCGACCCCGACTTTGGGAACCACTGGACTAATCGATCGAAAGGAGCCGTAGTCGACTGCCAACCTCTTAGTCGAATGCAAAAAAAGATATATATATATATTTTTTTATTTAATAAAAAAATATATATCATCATTTCCAAAAGAAAAGAGGACTAGAAGCGTGGCTAACGCTAATGGCACGCATACCAGAGGCTGTTATCCAGCCACTGATTGACAGCAGCTGGATGTAACCTGAAGATGAATCATTTGATGTGTGTGTGAGAGACAAGTGTGCCTGTGCGTGTGCATTTGTACTATTGTCTGTGT
Organism: Notolepis coatsorum; assembly: GCF_963971535.1. NCBI lineage: Eukaryota > Metazoa > Chordata > Actinopteri > Aulopiformes > Paralepididae > Notolepis > Notolepis coatsorum. The sequence continues at coordinate 7,276 of NW_028172447.1, forward strand.
GAGCATGTCTGTGTCTTTGTTTGTATGCATGAGAGAGAGAGAGAAAGTGTGTGTATGTGTGTGTGTGTGTGTGTGTGTGTGTGTGTGCATGAGATCAGACAGGTCTACATGAGTGACAGTTGAAGCATCACATGAACAAAGGGGGCCGGTGAAACCAAGGCAACCATCCCTTATCTGACCCAACGGATCAAACTGTATTAAAGGGATAGTTCGCATTTTGGGATATTAAATTGTATTTCATAGAACCTAAAGTCGGGGGTAAAGTGTGTCAGACAAATCTGAGTGATTAAAAACATTAATGATTTATAAAACCCAGATCAAAAACGGTTCATCAAGATGTTCGGACCGCGTCTCAGGGTTGTGTGGGGGGGGTGGTCAGACCACGCTTGATTGACAGCTCCCTTTCAGCTCAAGTTCCATTGTGTCCATTTAATCACAAAATGTTTTGCTATGAACTACCAAATCTATCAAATGGACCCTACTAGGTTTGAAAGCTTGACTAATTGACTAACTAGCAATTATTATTTAACTATACCTCCTGGAGTATGGCGCTAATTGTTTTAGCCTTTGTTGTTTTAGTGTTAACACATTGTGCGCCAAAAACGAGTATACTCGTTATTGCCCGCTATGCGTTGTGCGCCAGAAACGAGTTAACTCGTTTTTGGGATCAATATAAAAAAATTTCGCCATGGCATTCATAATTCATCCAGCCTCCCTCCGCTGCTGCAGCTGGACCCTGTTCTGATATTGCAACGCCTCAATACCGCCGCCTGGTGGATGTCGGGTGAGTTACACTCCAAGCCAAACCGGAAGTGGCGCTCGGTGCATCTGGGAGAATCCTCCGGCAGTAATATCTTGTAGCGTGGATCTAGATACACACTTGAGTGCATTGGGATTGCTTTCGAAACGCAATAATCAATATGATTTCGGCGTTTATTGCGTCATACAAGCGGGAAATGGATCTAGCAGATCGACGTCAAATAATTGGAATATTTTTCATCCAGTCTCATCGGCGAACGGTAAGAGGAATCTAACATTATTTTCAGCCCGATTGTTTATTCATTTCACGGCAATCCATCTGATCAACGTATCAACCCATACTAAATAAAAGTATAAAAAAATACGCTACTGACGATCAAGGAATTATAAACGACCCCCCCCCCTTTCCTTCACGGATGATGAAGCATAATGTATACCGATCATATACATTTGCATTTTTTAATATAGCATGTATAGGAAAGAAACACCAATCGATAATCTATCATATGCATCAGGGCCTATAACTCGCGTTTTAGGAATTACTGCAGAAAACCTTAAAAACATACTTATATTCACGACGGTATTAACACGACAATGTATGAATGAAAAAATATAACGTTCCCACATCCGGAACGATAGATACCCAATGTTGAATGGGCCATAGTAATGTCGGTATAGCTATAATATTTTAAAAGTTATAGCCCTGCAAAGAAGGTAAACATCTCCATAGGGTTACAGCACTGGCAGACTGGGCCCAACGATGGGTACAATGCATGGCGGACAATGTGTGGACAATGTGTGTGGACAATTTGTGACAATGAGAGATTATAAATCTGAATGTTTGGACATTGCTTGTGGTGTCCCCCAGGGGTCAGTGTTGGGTCCAAAACTGTTCATCTTGTACATTAACGAGATATGTAAAGTATCCAATATATTTAAATGTATTTTATTTGCGGATGACACTAATCTTTTTTTTTCTGGTGAGAATGTCCAGCAGCTTTTAGAGGTCATCACATCTGAAATGAAGAAATTGAAGGAATGGTTTGATAGAAACAAATTATCATTGAACTTGAGCAAAACTAAAATTATGTTGTTTGGAAACTGTAGATTGGATACTCAGGTACAAGTTAAAATAAATGATGTGATTATTGAAAGAGTTTATGAAAATAAATTCCTAGGTGTAATAATAGACCATAAAATCTGTTGGAAACCTCACATAAAACATGTCCAATCTAAACTCTCACGAAGCATTTCAGTCATGAGTAAAGTAAAGCACATCCTGGATAGAAAATCACTCTACATTCTCTACTGTTCACTAGTTTTACCATATTTAAATTACTGTGCTGAAGTCTGGGGAAACAATTATAAGTCTACACTACAACCACTTTTTATACTCCAAAAAAGGGCCATAAGGATAGTTCACATTGCAGGTTATCGTGATCACACTAACATATTGTTTCTGGAGTCAAAGACATTGAAGTTAAATGATCTTGTGGAATTTAAAACGGCACAATTAATGTATAAAGCAAAAAGTCATGCACTTCCAAGAAACATTCAAGAATTGTTCTTTGATAGGGAGGGGGGTTATAATCTGAGGGGAGAACACAATTTAAAGGTGCTAAACGTACGCACTACCATGAGAAAACACTGCATCTCAATATGTGGAGTGAAACTGTGGAACAGTCTAAATGTGGTGCTAAAGCAATGTCCAAACATGAGACAATTCAAACTGATGTATAAGGAAATTATGTTCACAAGGTACAGGGATGAAGAAGGGACTTGATATTCACGGGTGTTTACATTTTTATTTTGTTTTCTATTTTATTTTATTTTATACATATATAGTTTTTGTTTTTTGTTTTGCATATATATATATATTTTTTTTCTTCTTTTCTTTTCTTTTCTTTTTTATGTTTAAAATAGTACACTCATTTGAGTAGTGGAAAAGGGGTAGGATTAAATAAGTGTATACTTCTTCCTACTCCTTTTCGAACATGCAGATTGAGTTGTTTTTCTTTTTTTGTTATTGTTTGTTGTATTCATTGCATGTTCGAAATAAAGACTTCAAATCAAATCAAATGTGTTAAGGGGAGGGGTTATGTTAACTCTTTGGACACCACTGACTTGAGTATCGTTTGTTCCTACCCCCCCCCCCCCCCCCCCCCCGACGCTCTAAAAGATAGGAATAAGTGGCGGTGTTTGCAGGGCTATATATATATTCTGTATTAGGGCGGCTACGTGGCGTAGTGGGCAAGGCGCTCGCCACGAATGCAGAGACGCTGGGATCGCCTGTTCGATCCCAGCGCTCCACATTGCTTTCAGTTTAGCTGGTCGTCCGTACTAATACACATTGGCCGTATTAGGGGGTGGGAAACTGATGGGTGGGGATCGGGCGTTGTGGACAGCGACTCCTACAGGTCGGTTGGTGCACCTGCGCAGTAGAATCAGGAAGTGTCGGGGGCAGCGTGAGCCTCCCACGCGTTACTCCTCGCCACTGAGAGATCGAGCTGCGCAGGTGAAAAGATGCGACTGCTGTTACCTCAAGTACCGGAGGGGACTTGTGCTATGTATGACTTAGTCCACATTGCAGCCGGCTTGTGGGAGGCAAGAAACAGCGTCCGTGACAGGGGAGGGTTGAATTGGATGATACGAAATTGGGATGGGAGAAAATATAGAAAATGGGAGAAAAAGTGGATAAAAAAAATATATATATATTCTATATTATAGCTACTATGGCCCATTTGACAACAACTATCTATCAATATGTGAAAAAGAAAAAATTGTTTCATCAATACGTTCGCGTGTTATACCCTGGTGAATATAAGTATAGTTTTAGAGTGATCCTGTCTAATCCCAGAAAACGACGATATGCAGCAAAACGTGAATTTCACTAAAAGCGTTGCCGTTTCTCGCCTGGACACGCTACTATTTCCAAATCAAATGTATATAATTATAATTAGGTATTATGTTTCAACATGAATGCATGAAAGGGGGGGGGTAGTTTTTTGATGCTTTGATCGTCATCAACAGCATACATTGTGGAGTAACGTTACACACACACGTTGAGATCGAGGTGAAATCATGGTTGGATCAAAGCAGGATTGATATCATTTAGCCAGATTTTTCAGCCCGCTTCTCTAACGTGCATAAGTACACATACTATCGATAATCTAGCGTTTATTTGAAAACGATTCATAAATCACCCGAAAAATGACAACGTGTTTTGTGTATTCCACTAAAGAGCTATTATCGCGGAATTTCTCTGGAATTACTAGAAATCTCAAACTATACTCGTATTCAAAATGGTATAAAACGGAAATGTACCAATGAAAAAACAATCCGTTTCGTACATGTTGACTGCAAGCAAGTCATTGATAAGCGAGGGGTGTTTTAGACTCATAGCCATAATTTAAGATATAATTTAAGCCTTTGCAAATTTCCCCGACCTCCCATTGACTTCCTTATTGGCACGGTAGCCCTAATATGGTCAAAGGGGCGTGGCACTGAATGTGTTAATGTGTTGTAGTTTTTATATAGCGTTGGGGGTTGGGCTATGTTAATGTTTAGTAGTTTTTATATAGTGTTAGGGGAGGGGTCATGTTAATGAGCTGTGGTTGTTATATAGTGTTAGGGGAGGGGTTATGTTAATGAGCTGTGGTTGTTATATAGTGTTAGGGGAGGGGTTATGTTAATGAGCTGTAGTTGTTATATAGTGTTAGGGGAGGGGTCATGTTAATGAGCTGTAGTTATATAGTGTTAGGGGAGGGGTCATGTTAATGAGCTGTAGTTGTTATATAGTGTTAGGGGAGGGGTTATGTTAATGAGCTGTAGTTGTTATATAGTGTTAGGGGAGGGGTCATGTTAATGAGCTGTAGTTGTTATATAGTGTTAGGGGAGGGGTCATGTTAATGAGCTGTAGTTGTTATATAGTGTTAGGGGAGGGGTCATGTTAATGAGCTGTAGTTATATAGTGTTAGGGGAGGGGTTATGTTAATGAGCTGTAGTTGTTATATAGTGTTAGGGGAGGGGTTATGTTAATGAGCTGTAGTTGTTATATAGTGTTAGGGGAGGGGTCATGTTAATGAGCTGTAGTTATATAGTGTTAGGGGAGGGGTCATGTTAATGAGCTGTAGTTGTTATATAGTGTTAGGGGAGGGGTCATGTTAATGAGCTGTAGTTATATAGTGTTAGGGGAGGGGTCATGTTAATGAGCTGTAGTTGTTATATAGTGTTAGGGGAGGGGTCATGTTAATGAGCTGTAGTTATATAGTGTTAGGGGAGGGGTCATGTTAATGAGCTGTAGTTGTTATATAGTGTTAGGGGAGGGGTCATGTTAATGAGCTGTAGTTATATAGTGTTAGGGGAGGGGTTATGTTAATGAGCTGTAGTTGTTATATAGTGTTAGGGGAGGGGTCATGTTAATGAGCTGTAGTTATATAGTGTTAGGGGAGGGGTCATGTTAATGAGCTGTAGTTGTTATATAGTGTTAGGGGAGGGGTTATGTTAATGAGCTGTAGTTGTTATATAGTGTTAGGGGAGGGGTCATGTTAATGAGCTGTAGTTGTTATATAGTGTTAGGGGAGGGGTCATGTTAATGAGCTGTAGTTGTTATATAGTGTTAGGGGAGGGGTTATGTTAATGAGCTGTAGTTGTTATATAGTGTTAGGGGAGGGGTTATTATGTTAATGTACGGTCGGGCCCTGTGCTGATAAATGGTGCGCGGCCGCCTAATGTAGAATTGAAGAGGCGGGGGAAAGAGAGCGAGAGGGGTGGGTGGGTGTCTCTCTCTCTCTCATGCGGGTGCCGGCGGGAACTTAATGTTAATCTTAATGATGGATGATGGAGAACACAGCGTGACGCCTCAGAAGCCTGTGAGACACTTCCTGTCCCTGTGGTTTGCCCGCCTCTCTTGGCTTAACGTTGAAAATAGATTGTCTTTTAATATACTTGTGCTGTTCAAGTTGGTCATGAGCAGTAAAACTCCTGTTTTTATACATAATCAGATTGTTTATAGTAATACTGTGCATGATCATTACACTAGAGCAGCGGTTCCCAAACTGTGGTTTGCGTCATGAGAGCCCTCTTGGGGGTGCGTGACATGAAAAGGCTAATGGCGGTGCTATGGTGTTATTTTACTAATAAATATAACTAAGTTACATTATTTCAAATGGCGATTTTCATTGTGTAAATCATGAAATTTACAAAACGTTTCAATAAAAAAACGTACGTTTTAATAATAATAAAAAAAAAAGATGTATCCAAAATGCACTTTACTTCCTGCCAAAAGGCCATAGGCGCGCGACCGGGACCGGTGCGTTATTATTGTGGCAGTGTATATTAATCGTATATTATTAGTGTGTTGCCACACTTCATGCGTTCTTGGAGATGAAACGAAGTTGTCATGGGTGAACGGCCTAATAACAGAACACCTCAACCAACTCGCTGAGCAGCTACGGACATATTTCCCACCTATGGATGCATCTCAGACGTGGATTCAACCCATTTGACGTTTCCCCTCCTGTCCCACAACTGTCACTACAGCCGCAGCAACAGCTGATCGGCCATCTGATGGAGCGCTGCTGCTGTGGTTCAAACGAAAGCCACTTGTGGATTTTTGGACCGAGGCAATGACCGCATACCCAGACCTGGCAAAGCAAGCCGTGAGGATTGTAATGCCCTTCACCAAAACCTATCTATTGCGAGGCTGGATTCACTGATCACAGCAGTGAAGACAAAATATCGCCAGACTGCATGATGTTGAGAAGGACTTGCGCATTCAACTGTCTTCAATTGCCAAATCACCAAACTTTGCAGAGCTTTGTGCACAGATGCAGGCCCATCAGTCCCATTAAGCCGAGAGACGAGGGCAACGTGCCGCAAAGTGCGCTCGAGTGCGTGACGGCCCGCCCGGTTAACGAGAGTAAGTAATTAACCATCAATATTATTATTGCTACCAGGTTCGTGCTGGTTTTAATATTTAAAATTAAACACAGGTAGAACATGACTCCACATAACAGAGAAAACAACATAAACCCAAGCAAAACCAATCGCAATGATTAATCTCAGGCATACTGGGAATAATCCTGTCTTTCTCTCTCTCTCTCCCTTCCACTCCCTCTCTCTGCCCCCTCGCTCTCTCTTTCTGCAGGCCACTGCACTTGAAAATCCATGAAAATGCGTTTTGTTTTAGTTTTTTGGCCAATCTGTTTCTGAGCCTATGCCAGTAATTCTCATTTTGTTCTTTCGTGTGGTGAAGTATTTTTTTGTTGCAATTTGAGTAAAATGACTGCTGTTACCTACATTTTCATTAATAACTGCTGCTTATTGATATAGCTGGTTAATTGTTGTGCGAGGATACTGTTTAATTGGTAACATATTATTATTCTCCCAATTTTTGTGAACGTGAGATCTCATAGGCCTACTGCACTTTGGTATGTGTTCTTATTGGATTAAACCTGATGCCTTTAGTGTGCCTATGAATAGACTGTTGTATTTTTTATGTTGGGCATTGGGGGTGCATCAGCTAGGTCGGGAGGTGACAGGGGGTGCATGGCCAAAAAGGTTTGGGAACCGCTGCACTAGAGGTTCCAGTAGTGGGCAGCTTGAATTGCCAGGTCCAAAAACCAACGCTTTAAGGAGATATTTTATTTTTAAAGCATTAATTCTTTGGAATAACCTGCCTCAAAACCTCTGCTGCATTTACAGTAGATTCACTTTTAAAAAGAATCTTAAATTGTATTTAACAAAGTATTTAGTTTTCTGTTTCTGTGCTTGCACGATATCACATTTTACTGCCGATATCGGCCGATAATATCGGTCGGCCGATAATATCGGACATCCCTAGACCTAGGTGATCGGCGTCGTGTACTTGGGATATTTCACCGCCAGTCTCATTGAGGAATATAATGTTATTTCATTTGTTATAACATTTGTTATAATGTTATTTTCAACCCGATTGTGAGTTTCCTTGTGAGCAAACCGATCTGATCAATATATCACCCAACCTACATAAAGCATTTACTGATGATCGGGGAATTATAAACGACCCCTTTCCTTCACGCATGATGAAGCATAACGTATACCGATCATAACATTTGAATTTTTTAATATAGCGGTTTAACTCACTCAGCACCACTTCCTGTCCCTCCATGTGGTTTAACTCACTCAGCACCACTTCCTGTCCCTCCCTGTGGTTTAACTCACTCAGCACCACTTCCTGTCCCTCCCTGTGGTTTAACTCCCTCAGCACCACTTCCTGTCCCTCCCTGTGGTTTAACTCACTCAGCACCACTTCCTGTCCCTCCCTGTGGTTTAACTCACTCAGCACCACTTCCTGTCCCTCCATGTGGTTTAACTCCCTCAGCACCACTTCCTGTCCCTCCCTGTGGTTTAACTCACTCAGCACCACTTCCTGTATCTGTGGTTTAACTCACTCAGCACCACTTCCTGTCCCTCCCTGTGGTTTAACTCCCTCAGCACCACTTCCTGTCCCTCCCTGTGGTTTAACTCCCTCAGCACCACTTCCTGTATCTGTGGTTTAACTCACTCAGCACCACTTCCTGTATCTGTGGTTTAACTCACTCAGCACCACTTCCTGTCCCTCCATGTGGTTTAACTCCCTCAGCACCACTTCCTGTCCCTCCCTGTGGTTTAACTCACTCAGCACCACTTCCTGTATCTGTGGTTTAACTCACTCAGCACCACTTCCTGTCCCTCCATGTGGTTTAACTCACTCAGCACCACTTCCTGTCCCTCCCTGTGGTTTAACTCACTCAGCACCACTTCCTGTATCTGTGGTTTAACTCACTCAGCACCACTTCCTGTCCCTCCCTGTGGTTTAACTCCCTCAGCACCACTTCCTGTCCCTCCCTGTGGTTTAACTCACTCAGCACCACTTCCTGTCCCTCCCTGTGGTTTAACTCCCTCAGCACCACTTCCTGTCCCTCCCTGTGGTTTAACTCCCTCAGCACCACTTCCTGTCCCTCCCTGTGGTTTAACTCACTCAGCACCACTTCCTGTCCCTCCATGTGGTTTAACTCCCTCAGCACCACTTCCTGTCCCTCCATGTGGTTTAACTCCCTCAGCACCACTTCCTGTCCCTCCCTGTGGTTTAACTCCCTCAGCACCACTTCCTGTCCCTCCATGTGGTTTAACTCACTCAGCACCACTTCCTGTATCTGTGGTTTAACTCGCTCAGCACCACTCCCTGTCCCTCCCTGTGGTTTAACTCACTCAGCACCACTTCCTGTCTCTGTGGTTTAACTCGCTCAGCACCACTTCCTGTCTCTGTGGTTTAACTCGCTCAGCACCACTTCCTGTCCCTCCCTGTGGTTTAACTCACTCAGCACCACTTCCTGTCTCTGTGGTTTAACTCCCTCAGCACCACTTCCTGTCTCTGTGGTTTAACTCGCTCAGCACCACTTCCTGTCTCTGTGGTTTAACTCACTCAGCACCACTTCCTGTCTCTGTGGTTTAACTCGCTCAGCACCACTTCCTGTCCCTCCCTGTGGTTTAACTCCCTCAGCACCACTTCCTGTCTCTGTGGTTTAACTCGCTCAGCACCACTTCCTGTCCCTCCCTGTGGTTTAACTCCCTCAGCACCACTTCCTGTCCCTCCCTGTGGTTTAACTCGCTCAGCACCACTTCCTGTCCCTCCCTGTGGTTTAACTCCCTCAGCACCACTTCCTGTCCCTCCCTGTGGTTTAACTCACTCAGCACCACTGTCTGCTCACAGCCTTCCCTGAGGAGGAGAGGAAGATTATCTGCTTGTTCGTCAACAAAGAAAATCATTGTCTCTCTGTCTCTCTATCTCTCTCTCTCTGTCTCTCTCTTTGTCTCTCTTTGTGTATCTCTCTCTGTCTCTCTCCCCTCTCTCTCTCCCTCTCCCTCTTTCTCTGTCTCTCTCCTTCTCTGTCTCTCTCTCTCCTTCTCTGTCTCTCTCTCTCTCTGTCTCCCTCTCTCTCTCTCTCTCTTTTTGTCTCTCTGTCTCTCTCTCGGTTTCTCTCTCTGTTTCTCTCTCCCCCATCTCTCTCTCGGTTCTATCTCTCCTCCCTCTTCCTCTCTCTCTCTCTCTCTCTCTCCTCCCTCTCCCCCCCTCTCCCTCTCCCTCCCCTCAGAAGCCATTACCGATGATAAACACGGTGGTTAGTATCAGCAGGATGCACCTGGCGTTAACGTCCAGCGTTTAAAGTAATTAGCCGGCGTACTCGTTCGCCCCTCGCTCTCTCCGCAGACGGCCGCCGCGGAGGAGGAGGAGGAGGAGGAGGAGGAGGAGGAGGAGGAGGAGGAGGCTGGCCTTAATGAAGGAACGACTCAGGGATCCATAGGAGGAGAAAGGGCCGGTCTGTCATCGCTCAATACGGCTGGCGCGGAGCGAGCAGCGGGGGTTCCTCCCCCCCCCCCCCCCCCCCCCACGCGGCTCTCGCTGCGTTACCGTCTTCACGGGACGGTGGTTAACGGGAAGTGGGCGAGAACGGGGATCCGAGGCGCTGCTCTGTAATCAACCGGCGTCTCCTAACGGAGGAGAGAGAGAGGGATCCTCATCGTTCCACTCTGGACTGTGATTGTGTTGCGTGTTGTTAACACCGCACAGTCATTTATTCACACACACACACACACACACACACACACACACACACACACACACACACACACACACACACACACACACACACAGACACACTCACATACACACTAGGGCTGAGCTCAAACATTCGAACATTCGAACCTTCGTTCGTTACGTTGGCATTCTAATTCTAAATCAACATTCAATTTTAATTTTTTTTCTATTAATTCTGTTTAAACCAATGGGGTTTTTCTTCACAGTTGCAGATAAAGATTAGGCTACACTAATATTATAGTATTAAAAGAAACTGATGAGTTATATTCATTAAAGAAAGTTGATTTAATTGATTTAGTTGGGCTGGGGCTTCTCCCCGGGCTGGGTCTGGGGCTGGAAAGTTGATTTAATAAAAAAAAAAAATCATTTAATCAGATTAATCATTTCATTCAAATTGAGGATTTAGTTTGAGGATAATTTTTTTTTAATTTAAATAAATATTTGATTATTTTTTTGTTAAAAAGGAAGGTTTGACTGTCCGTTCGAAAAACCCTGACGAAGTTCGAATCCCAAAAACAGGCTTCGGGGACAGCCTTAACACACACACACACACACACACACACACACACACACACACACACACACACACACACACACACCTACACACCTACACACACACACACAGAGACAGACCTGTGAGCTACCACACCATGACAGTCTCGTACGGTCTTGGCCAACTTAGCAGTTTCTGCTGGAGCTGGGTTGGGGGGGTTAAGTTGCCTTGCTCAAGGGCACATCAACAGTATCTCATAGTATAGTATCACAAATAGTCTCTGACCCTCACTGACAACAAGGACTATACAGGTTTGTGCAGCTTCCCCCAGAGAGAGAGAGAGAGAGAGAGAGAGAGAGGGAGGCCATGTGGTACTACACACAGCGCACACCACATCTCCTGCTGCATTGCACCCTGGGTAATGACCCATACGGCCCAATCCCCTGCTTTGTATCCAACAGGAGGGTGATTTCTCACTCCAGGGGGCTGCAAGTCAAACATCGGATTCTTACCAGAGGGGGCTCAGCTGCACCAATATCCCTCAGAGGTCCCAGGGAGTTGCTGAGGGGGGCAAAATCTCTTCTTCTCTGTCTCGCACACACACGCACACACACACACGCACACACGCACACATGCCCGTCACTCTTAGCCGCTTTAGTGTGGCGGACTTTACTGTGTCCTGACCACTGGTGTGTACTAAAGGGTGACACCAACATTAACATAATAGCCCTAGTAGCGTGTGCCAGTGTAGGTTGTCTCCTGGGTTCTCCTTGTGTTGGGAGACTGACACAGTAGAGCCGCGCGGTACTCAGCATCTCAAACCATTGGTGCCGCTAATATATCCCACTGCTGCTGAGGTTAGCGGGGGGGGGAAGCAAACTCTCTGCTCTGCTGTACAGTAATGAAAGGTGCTAAACCTCGTGCTAGCATGCTAGCATCTGTGCCCTATAAACCGACATTAGCGTGCTACGCTAGCAATGCCTACCCCTATAAACTGATGTTAGCATGCTAGGCTAGTGACGTGTAGCCTACCCTTATAAACTGATGTTAGCATGCTAGGCTAGTGACGTGTAGCCTACCCTTATAAACGGATGTTAGCATGCTAGGCTAGTGACGTGTAGCCTACCCTCATAAACAGATGTTAGCATGCTAGGCTAGTGACGTGTAGCCTACCCTCATAAACAGATGTTAGCATGCTAGGCTAGTGACGTGTAGCCTACCCTTATAAACGGATGTTAGCATGCTAGGCTAGTGACGTGTAGCCTACCCTCATAAACAGATGTTAGCATGCTAGGCTAGTGACGTGTAGCCTACCCTCATAAACAGATGTTAGCATGCTAGGCTAGTGACGTGTAGCCTACCCTTATAAACAGATGTTAGCATGCTAGGCTAGTGACGTGTAGCCTACCCTTATAAACTGATGTTAGCATGCTAGGCTAGTGACATGTAGCCTACCCTCATAAACTGATGTTAGCATGCTAGGCTAGTGACGTGTAGCCTACCCTTATAAACGGATGTTAGCATGCTAGGCTAGCAATGTGTAGCCTACTCCTATAAACCGACGTTAGCATGCTAGGCTAGCAATGTATAGCCTACCCCTATAAACTGATGTTAGCATGCTAGGCTAGCAATGTGTAGCCTACTCCTATAAACCGACGTTAGCATGCTAGGCTAGCAATGTATAGCCTACCCCTATAAACTGATGTTAGCATGCTAGGCTAGTGACGTGTAGCCTACCCCTATAAACTAATGTTAGCATGCTAGGCTAGCAATGTGTAGCCTACCCCTATAAACCGACGTTAGCATGCTAGGCTAGCAATGTGTAGCCTACTCCTATAAACCGACATTAGCATGCTAGGCTAGTGACGTGTAGCCTACCCTCATAAACAGATGTTAGCATGCTAGGCTAGTGACGTGTAGCCTACCCTCATAAACGGATGTTAGCATGCTAGGCTAGTGACGTGTAGCCTATGACCAGACGCATTAACATTCACAGTCTACGACAGGTCTCTGCGGCGGCGCTCCGTGACTGAAATAGCCAGTTAGAGCAGCTCAAGGTGACTGCAGCGAGCTGGAGATGTGTGTGTGTGTGTGTGTGTGTGGTTGATACAATCAGGCACCTATTGAGAACCACTCCGTGGTCGATGGTACCCGGCAGAATAATCCATACCATGTTCTCTGTGCATTCTGTGTTTCTCCGCCTCGCGGTCGAGAATTTCTTTTGAGCGGCCGGAGGTACGAAACAAACAACGTTAGGTCTGATCTACAGGGAAAACTGACTGGACCGCCGCCATCATCATCCTCATTATCATCCATTATCATCCCTGGGACTGAAAAGGCTCTCTCTGTTCATCTCCACTGAAATGACCCCCCCCCCCCCCTCTGTCTTGCTATGGATCAGACATTGATTATTATCCGAGGAGGGTCCCGCTTCGCTTCCCTCTCTCACAATCATCCAAACACACGGGACCGCGTGTTCCTGGAGGTCGTCTCGTGTCGTCCTGATTGGCAGTTCTCTCACATCCCTCCACTTCTCCATTGATGTGTGTGTGTGTGTGTGGGGGGGGGGGGGGGGGGGGGGCGGTTTAAATGGACACATCGGCATGCCTATCACTACTGGATGCAGAGGGTAGATTGACCTTCGACCTCCCCGGATACAGTAGCACTGATCCCGGCTCAGGCTCTTGATGGGACCGGTGGGGGGGTGGTGGTGGTGGTGGTGTTGGTGTTGATGGTGATGGTGGGAAAGGCAGTGTGGGATTTAAGAGGGAGAGGTTTGATATCAATACCGTCTGTCTGTTAGTCTGTCCTTCCCTCATCCTCTCACTCCTAACCTCTTCATCATCTTAATTTGTTCTCTCTCTGTCTCTCTCTTTCTCTCTCTGTCTCTTTCTCTCTCTCTGTCTCTCTCTTTCTCTCTGTCTCCACCTCTCTCCTTTTCTCTCTATTATTCTTGCCTTCCCTCCCTCACACACCCCATTCTCTCTTCCTCTCTCTTCCTGTGTGTGTCTCTGTTTCTGTGTCTCTCTCTGTCTCTGTGTGTGTGTCTCTGTCTCTGTGTCTGTCTCTGTCTCTCTTCCTCTGTGTGTGTGTCTCTCTCTCTGCCTCTCTCTCTCTCTGCCTCTCCCTCGGTCTGTCTCTCTGTCTGTGTGTATGTCTCTCTCTATCTCTCTCTCTCTCTGTGTCTCTATCTGTGTCTCTCTCTCTCTCTCTCTCTCTCTCTCTCTCTCTCTCTCTCTCTCTCTCTCTCTCTCTCTCTCTCTATCAATTCAATTCAATTCAATTCAAAGGGGCTTTATTGACGTGGGAAACATACGTTTACATTGCCAAAGCCAGTGTTAAAACAAACAAAACAATCAAACGGAGAGTATATCGGTAGAGTATTTCATTTTCATTTCATTTATTTATTTATTCGTACATGGAATTGTTACAGTCCAATGTGGCCAAAAGGAACAGGAAGGAAAAAAACTCTTTGTTTGTGCAAATTGGTGCTTAAAATTGAATTTCCTTCTGCTGTCATCTGGACAGGGAACAAACAACCTCTGTATATTTGCTGGTAATATTTTGCATTTTGCTCTAAACAAAACTAATAAAGTCAGATAGTGCAGAAATATATCTGTGATTGACAGTCTTTATTGCAGTTGTATTCTGTTGGATGTCCTTTTCTTGTCACAGCAGCTCACAAATATTGCTGCTGTGTTTGCACATTGTTTCACCCAGTAGGTATGGGAGTTTTGCATTATTTGCTGTGTTTGCAATTTGTGGGAAGTATATGTCTCTGATGTCTTGGTATAGTGGGCAGGTCTCTCTTACACACACACTGCTGCTATTTACACTACACAATATATATCTTATTTTTTTATCCACCGTGTTTTACCTTGTATTGTATAGTTTGTATCTTATTGTTGTCTACAAATCTCCTACGGCTGAGGAGCCAGGAGGGCTCTGGTGGGAATCACCAGAGGCCTCACGATACGATACTATCACGATACTTAAGTCACGATACGATAGTATTGCGATTCAAAATATATTGCGATATTAATATTGTTGGCAAAGTAAAACTTTGTCAACATGTTTTATCTAATAAAATTACGTTTTCAGTCCGTTCATCTCACTTTCTTTGCATAATAAAATATCGATACTTGGCGTCCTTGTATCGATACAGTATCGCCACACAAAGTATCGCGATACTATACTGTGTCGATATTTTCCCCCACCACTAGTGTTTTCCCTGAATGTCTGCACCTGTGTGTGTCTCCAGGAGGTATGAGATGTACCCAGTGTTTTCTCTGAATGTCTGCACCTGTGTGTGTGTCTCCAGGAGGTATGAGATGTACCCAGTGTTTTCTCTGAATGTCTGCACCTGTGTGTGTGTGTCTCTCTCCAGGAGGTATGAGATGTACCCAGTGTTTTCTCTGAATGTCTGCACCTGTGTGTGTGTCTCTCTCCAGGAGGTATGAGATGTACCCAGTGTGCGAGGACCTCCAGGGGCAGATCCTGAAGTGCTACAAGGAGAACACGGGCAAGACCCTGCACTGCTCCACCATCGCCACGCGCTACCTGCAGTGTGTCAACAGCAACAAACAGGTGGGGGCGGAGCCGTGACACACCTTCATACCATGTCAACCTCTCTCTCTCTCTCTCTCTCTCTCTCTATCTCGCTCTCTCTCTATCTCGCTCTCTCTCTATCTCTCTATCTCTCTATCTCTCTATCTCTCGCTCTCTCGCTCTCTGTCTCTGTCTGTCTCTCTGTCTCTTTCTCTCTCTCTCTCTGTGTCTGTCTCTCTCTGTCTGTCTCTCTCACTCTATCTCTCTCGCTCTCTCTCTATCTGTCTCTATCTCTCTCTGTCTGTCTGTATCTCACTGTGTGTCTCTCTCTCTGTCTGTCAATTCAAATGGCTTTATTGGCATGACGTACTGTCTGTCTCTCTCTGTCTGTCTCTCTCTCTATCTCTGTGTGTCTCTCTCTATCTCTGTGTCTGTCTCTCTCTCTATCTCTGTGTGTCTCTCTCTCTATATCTGTGTCTGTCTCTCTCTCCTTCTATCTATCTCTGTCTGTCTCTCTCTGTTTCTCTGTATGTCTCTGTCTGTCTCTCTCTCTCTTAGAGCCATATGAAATCCGTTTTATTATTTTCCAAATTCCATTTAATTTTTTCCCAAATTCAATTTTTTCCGTTTTAATATTTCAGAATTCTGTATTTTGCCTTTTATGCTCATTTTACCATCAGAAATAGTGTCTAATAAGTGGGAATGAATAAATGTCCACAATTGAATAAGATATAACAGTCCATTTAATGTTTTTAAGTGCTGCAACTCAGAAATACAGTTCAATTTTACACAATATTTTTCAATTAATATTGTGACAAAATAAAAATACATATTTCAAGTGTAAACAATAGATACAGCTAGCTACTACTGACATTATCACAATGACAATGTCAGTAACCTAGCTATATCTATTATATTGTGATGAAATATAGTAATGCATAATTTAGGCACCTTTAGTTTAGTTTATTTCGTTTATAAAGGACAGTGTATAATGGCAATCGTTTGCATTAAACAAATGGATGGGTGCACTAGATTTAGCAAGAAGCTATCATTTCCATCTATAGTCCTATGTACTGTAACGTTTCATAGCTATTTAAGTTTATTTAGATTATAAAGGGCAGTGTATAATGACAATCGTTTGCATTAAACAAATGGATGGGTGCACCAGATTTAGCTAGAACTTCTAGAAGCTATCATTTCCATAGATAGTCCTATAACGTTACATAGCTATTTAAGTGTATTTAGTTTATAAAGGGCAGTGTATAATGACAATCGTTTGCATTAAACAAATGGATGGGAGCACTAGATTTAGCTAGAAGCTAAACGTCCTAACGTTATAGCTATTTAATCACAATAGTGTCGCAAGTGTTTTTGCGGGTCCAGTCCACGGAACGTTGACAGAATTAGCAAAACACCTTATCACCGGAGGCATAAAAGTCATTAGGATACTGTTCTGCTCTGAATTGAGGGCTTATTGTGGAATTGTTTAGCTTCTTGATGATGTTAACACTGAAGCAGCCAGACGCTTGAGCACCGCGGCTGTGTTGTGTGTAACACGCTGTAGAGTCCCCGCCTCCCCGGTCGCGTGTGCACCAAACGTTCCACCCAAAAACGAAATTTCAGTCCAGATTAGGCCAAATTCTGCAATATTCCACGTTTTGCAGTTGATTCCATTTTTATTGGTTAATTCCGCGATTCCGTCCGCGATTCCGTGAACGCGGATTTCATATGGCTCTACTCTCTCTGTCTCTCTCTTTCTCTCTCTCTCTTAGGCTATCAGTGTTTGATGATGCCTGAGAGAGAGAGAGAGAGAGTGAGAGTGTGTGACTGACTGACTGACTGACTGACTGACTGAGCTAGTGTGTGTATACATGCTTGTGTGTCACCATGTGTTGTTTTGTGTTGACGCCCTCTCTCTCAAACCCATCTTATCTCCACATGCTGTCTCATGTCCTTCTGAATCTCTGAAAGAAACAGCAGACAGACCTGTAAGTGTCCAGTTCCTCTCTTCTCTCTGCCCCTCTCTCCCTCCCTCTCTCTCACTCTCTATCTGCCCCTCTCTCTATCTGTCTCTGTCTCTGTTCTCTCCCTCCCTCCCTATCTCTCTCTCACTCTCCCTCCCTCTCTCTCTATCTCTCTGTCTGTCTCTCTCTCTCTCTCTCTCTCTCTCTCTCTCTCTCTCTCTCTCTCTCTCTCTCTCTCTCTTCTGAAACAGACCTGCAAGTGTTCAGTTCCTCCCACTGCTCCATCTGCAGTAGTTCAGAGTTATTCCCTGTGTTGTTGTTGTTGTTGTTGTTGTTGTTGTTGTTGTTGTTGTTGTTGTTGTTGTTGTTGTTGTTATTATTATTATCATTATCCAGAGCAGATGTTGTGTTGTTTCTGTCCCGGGGAGTCATGGATATGACGGTATAGACTACACACCCATCCCCTTCTCCAGTGCATAACCATGTGTTATAAAACACACAAACACACACTCACATGTACTAGGGCTGAGCCCAAACATCCGGACCTCCGTTCGTTACGTTGACATTCTAATCTTAATTAACACTTTCGGGGCCATTTGGATCCGTCTAAAATCACTCTAGACGGCCAGCATTTCTAAACAGACTTGCATAGTCCGTGGGGCTGTTTGTAGAGCTAAATCTATACTTTATAGTATTGCTATCTGTCCATTCTCATTGTCAATTGAGACCATAAACCGTCCCTTCAAAATGGCTTAAAGAAATAATTTTTTCATCAATACGTTCTCATTTTATAGCATCTTGAATATAAGCGTTATATGGGATTTGGACTAGTATATTTCCTGGAAGGCGAGATACAGGGCGCTAAGCTAGTAACGTTAAATCCAATGGCATTTCGGCACTACAGAAGCTAGAGTTAAAAATCAAACTGCATATGATCGATATGATGGTCCACCATGAATGCATGAAAGGGGGGGGGGGGGTGGGGGACCTCGTTTCTGATTATTGATTACCAATAACCGTGTTAGCCTCAGTAGCCACATTTGCTGATCGGGTGGATGGCTATCATAACAAGGTCTGATCAGCATGTAATTTACGTGAAAAAGATCTTACCGTGGGCCGGTTGGATCCCCCAAAGGATTTCCCAGTTATCGATCGCCATCTGGTAGATCGATATGTCCATTGGCTGATGATATATTCCTTTACTGCACACTGAAATCCGCGTCCCAAAACATATTCCGTGTAACAGGCTATGCTATAGGCATCGCTTCATGTTAGCAGAAAACTACATTGGAGATCCAGAAAAAACAAGACAACTTCTGCCACAGGGAACACTGCATTATTGAGAGAGCGCCCCTAAGAGGATCTGGCCGGTAATGCACTTTTTCGAATTCAAAGAGTAGGGCACTTCTGCAGTGCTGCTCTGTGACATCGAGTAGGTTATTAAAATGGAATAAAAGCCAAAACAACCTTGCCACGGACATGTCCGTGGTTGGTCCTCAACCGTTGGATTTGAAACACGGACATCTCCGTGGTCAGGCGCCATTGTGTTAATGGGTTCGAACCTCCGCTTTTAAAATGTAAAATATATATCAATGTGATATATATCAGAATATCACAGTACTATGTTGTGTATACAATCATTCGAAAGTCACGCACGAACACAGACACAACAACACAGTCTAGTCGAGATGAGGAGGGGTCACCGTTAGGGGTGTAACGATGCAACCTCACAACGATTAATTTCGATTACGATTATTCAGGCAACGATTCAATGCATCATGAAATCTCTTCATTTGACCACGATTCGATTCGATAATTTTTTTATAAATTTTCTATCAGTTAATTCCCCAAAAGAATTTGAATACACAAATGTGGCTGGGGGAACTGATTCACTCTAGTGAATGAATGAATGAATGACTTTATTTGACAATATAAAAAATAAACATGTGACAGAAGAGCATAGTCAGGATATACTGCCAAGGATGAAACACAAAAAAGCTCAGAGCTTATTTCCATTGTGGTCCTTGTAGGGGGGTGGGGGAGTGTGATGCTTAATACATGCATCATACAAAACGTGACATCACAACACATCACATATACCATTTAACATTTATATACATACAGACTCATACAACATGCAAGGGTGCCTTAAGCTAAGTGTCTAGGTTAAGTATAGTCCCTTTTGAGCCATGTCTTCAGGCTGGACTTGAATCTAACTGCATTGTCTACGATTTTCAGGTCACTGGGCAGACTGTTCCAATAGATAGCTGCTGAATACAGAAAAGACTCCTTCCCCATACAGCTCCTGAATCTGACTGGCACAAAGTCAGTTGAGCTGCGCCTAGTTTGGTATGCATGGGTGTCTCTGATTCGGTTGAAGTAGTTGTTAAAGTACACTGGTACTACCCTGTGCACTATTCTGTGAACTAGGCACATCCCTATCTGGTTTACTCTGTCTTCCACCTTAAGCCATCTCATGATCTCAAAGTGAGATGGGTCAAGGTGGGTTCGGGCAGGTAGCCTTAGTATTACCCTGATTAGCTTGTTTTGTGATGTCTGTAGTTTTATTTTCTGACTTTTGGGGGCACTGTTGTACCAGGAGCCACACGCATAGTCATAGTGACACTGTATGAGTGCTCCAGCAAGAATCTTCATCGCTGACTGATCTAAAAAATGAGAGATTCTGGCTAGGTATCTAGTCCTGTTATTGATCTTTGTAAGTGCTTGGTGAGCCATGCTTTCCCCTGATAAGCTGTTTTCCAGGACGCAACTAAGATATTTCACAGATGTTTTGTCTGTGAGAACAGTATCTCCTATTCTAATGTTAAAACCTGGCGATTTTCTGAGCCTGACCTTTGACCCGAATAGAATGGACTCAGTCTTCCCCACGTGGAGGGACAGCTTGTTGTGGCCTAGCCAGTCGCTAACCTTCTCTAGTTCTGCACTCAATGTCTGCTCAACCACTTGTTTGTCTTTGTGAGACACTAGTAAGGCGGAGTCATCCGCGTATAAAAAAAAGGTCACATGAGCAAGCTGCTTTCAGGTCATTTATATACAGGAGAAAGAGGAGCGGACCCAAAACACTCCCTTGCGGGACCCCGCACTCTACTGTCCGAGGACTGGAGAGTACTCTGTTTATATCTACCACCTGTTGTCTCCCTGTTAGGTAGGAACCAAT
Organism: Notolepis coatsorum; assembly: GCF_963971535.1. Lineage (NCBI taxonomy): Eukaryota > Metazoa > Chordata > Actinopteri > Aulopiformes > Paralepididae > Notolepis > Notolepis coatsorum. The sequence continues at coordinate 27,837 of NW_028172447.1, forward strand.
CAATTTCTGAGCTGCCTCATTAAAGCCTAGGGCCCTAAGCTTCATTAACAGGATGTTGTGATGCACTGAATCAAATGCCTTCTGGAGGTCTAACATTACCATTCCACAGAACTTTCCCTCATCTACCTCTTTCCGGATGTAATCTGTGAGGAACAGCAGGCAGGTGTCTGTGGAGTGGGACCTCCTGAAACCAGATTGGTATTTGTACATGATGTTATTAGTGGAGAAATACCCGTCTATTTGCTCATATACAAGCCTCTCAATGGTTTTTGATAGAATGCCCAGGATGGAAATGGGTCTGTAGTTACCCGGTTCCAATTTGTTTCCCTTTTTGTGGAGAGGAATAACTCTTGCCAATTTCATTTCGCTTGGAAATGTTCCTGTGTCAATGGCTAGGTTGGTAATGTGAGCTACATATGGGGCAATGATTTCTGCAGCATCCTGCAAAAATTTACCAGGGATGTTGTCTAATCCAGTAGCCCTTGAGGTGTCAAGTTTTTTAAGCTTTTCCTGGACCTCCATCTCAGTCACTTTCCTAAAGGAAAAGGCATTTGCTTTAACCCCCTGATCTAGGTAGAATTTTTGGACTTCACTCTCTATGTTGTTGCCGGGTTTAGCTGGTATCTTTTCAGATATAGTTTTTGCAATGGATGTAAAATAGCTATTCAGACACCGTGTTTAGTGGTCTGCAAGGGCCTTGAAATTAGGCCCATGCCCAGCCCGAGCCCATGACGTTCAGGCCCTGCCCGACAATAAGCCCGACTGTAATGCAACATTTGAAGCCCTAGCCCGAATAAAAACCTGAATTTCTTTATTTATTTAGACTTAAAAAAAATTAATTTATTTGTTTTAAAATATTCGAAACACGGTTTTATATGAACTTAATAGATAAACAAAAACGAAAATGTCCAATAGGTCTGCCTAAATAACAGATAGGCGCATATCGCGCTGAAAACTAACAAGCATTATATTATAGCCAAATATAATTTTTTGTTTTAGATATTCGAAACACTGTTTATATATTAACTTAATAAATAAACAAAAACGAAAATGTCCAATAGGTCTGCCTAAATAACGCATATCACGCTGAAAACTAAGAAGCATTTACATAGCCTGTTTCGCTCGTATTAGAATGCCGTCCCAGTGCTCGCTTAGACTGACTCACACGGCAGCCTCGTAAAACGTATTGAAGGCTATATGGAATCTTCTTTGACACACACACACACACACACACACACACACACACACACGACGCAATAGCCTACTCAGTCACTATACAAACAAACAGAAATCAGATTTCGAGCAGAGCAACATTTATAATAATGAAAGTGCAACAGAACAGGGCAGCAGCGATCCACACCAGCAAATAATAATACATCAGACTCACCACTTCGCTGTTGATGTCAGCAACGCGTTGAACAACGTTAACAAAACTTCGTCAACCGGCTACATACATCCAAGAACAAATTAAAACGTTCGCCAACTGGCTATATTCCATAAACAACCTATGCCACTTTGGTCCACATTTGTTCATCATCCACCTGAGGGCTTCATCACTGTTCTACTCCCCTCGAGTTCTCCCTGCGGGCTGCGGTAATTACATCCAAATGTTTCCAAAAATGCAGCGTTCCCTTGACTATTTTATCTGTTAACTTATACATCTTGACTCCTCAGACACGAGGCTTTCACTCTCTGATGACAGCACTACGTTACGCGAAAATGAAACAGAAACTTAAGGTTATCCTATAACCCTAGTTATGAGTATAGCGAGCGCTCAATAAAAAAAAAAAAGAGAGGGCGCTGCCCGGCCCGGCCGAGCCAGAATTATTTATTTAAAAACAAAGCCCTACCCAGTCCGAACCCGTCGGGTCGGGTAGGGCCCCGTCGGGCTCGGGCAGGGTTGCAGTGCACTAATTCACTCAGCATGAATGGACTATAGGTCAATAAAAACAATACACACAAAAAAAACATAACTTTATTTCGATTATAATCAATTCTAACATTTTCAAATCGATGCAGTTGAATCGTCACATTTGAATCGTTGCATTTAGATTAATCGATGCATCGTTACACCCCTAGTCACCGTCACACATTATCAGGAAATTAATCAATCATGCAAAAAAGAGTTGAGTGACTCACACTCACCCGTCTTATTTCATAATAC
>NW_028172447.1:35000-44228 GCF_963971535.1 Notolepis coatsorum
CTCTCCATCCCTCTCCATCCCTCTCTCCATCCCTCTCCATCTCTCTCCATCCCTCTCTCCGTCCCTCTCTCCGTCCCTCTCTCCATCCCTCTCTCCATCCCTCTCTCCATCCCCTCTCTCCATCCCTCTCTCCATCCCTCTCTCCATCCCTCTCTCCATCCCTCTCTCCATCCATCTCTCCATCCCTCTCTCCATCCCTCTCTCCGTCCCTCTCTCCGTCCCTCTCTCCGTCCATCTCTCCATCCCTCTCTCCATCCCTCTCTCCGTCCCTCTCTCCGTCCCTCTCTCCATCCCTCTCTCCATCTCTCTCTCCATCCCTCTCTCCGTCCCTCTCTCCATCCCTCTCTCCATCTCTCTCTCCATCCCTCTCTCCGTCCCTCTCCATCTCTCTCTCCATCCCTCTCTCCGTCCCTCTCTCCATCCCTCTCTCCATCCCTCTCTCCATCTCTCTCTCCATCCCTCTCTCCGTCCCTCTCTCCATCTCTCTCTCCGTCCCTCTCTCCGTCCCTCTCTCCATCCCTCTCTCCGTCCCTCTCTCCATCCCTCTCCATCCCTCTCTCCATTTCTCTCTCCATCCCTCTCCATCTCTCTCTCCGTCCCTCTCTCCATCTCTCTCTCCATCCCTCTCTCCATCCCTCTCTCCACCCCTCTCTCCGTCCCTCTCTCCATCCCTCTCTCCATCCCTCTCTCCATCCCTCTCTCCATCCCTCTCTCCATCCCTCTCTCCATCCCTCTCTCTGTCTCTCTCCACCCCTCTCTCCATCCCTCTCTCCACCTCTCTCTCCATCCCTCTCTCCGTCCCTCTCTATGTCCCTCTCTCCATCCCTCTCTCCATCCCTCTCTCCGTCCCCTCTCTCCACCCCTCTCTCCATCCCTCTCTCCACCCCTCTCTCCATCCCTCTCTCCACCCCTCTCTCCGTCCCTCTCTCCATCCCTCTCTCCATCCCTCTCTCCATCCCTCTCTCCATCCCTCTCTCCGTCCCTCTCTCCATCCCTCCCTCTCTCCATCCCTCTCTCCATCCCTCTCTCCGTCCCTCTCTCCGTCCCTCTCTCCATCCCTCTCTCCATCCCTCTCTCCATCCCTCTCTCCGTCCCTCTCTCCATCCCTCCCTCTCTCCATCCCTCTCTCCATCCCTCTCTCCGTCCCTCTCTCCGTCTCTCTCTCCATCCCTCTCTCCATCCCTCCCTCTCTCCATCCCTCTCTCCATCCCTCTCTCCGTCCCTCTCTCCGTCTCTCTCTCCGTCCCTCTCTCCGTCCCTCCCTCTCTCCGTCCCTCTCTCCATCCCTCTCTCCGTCCCTCTCTCCATCCCTCTCTCCGTCCCTCTCTCCGTCTCTCTCTCCGTCCCTCTCTCCGTCCCTCTCTCCATCCCTCCATCCCTCCCTCTCTCCATCCCTCTCTCCGTCCCTCTCTCCATCCCTCTCTCCGTCCCTCTCTCCATCCCTCTCTCCGTCCCTCTCTCCACCCCTCTCTCCGTCCCTCTCTCCATCCCTCTCTCCGTCCCTCTCTCCATCCCTCTCTCCGTCCCTCTCTCCATCCCTCTCTCCGTCCCTCTCTCCACCCCTCTCTCCTCCCCTCTCTCCATCCCTCTCTCCGTCCCTCTCTCCATCCATCCCTCTCTCCATCCCTCTCTCCGTCCCTCTCTCTCCGTCCCTCTCTCCATCCCTCTCTCCGTCCCTCTCTCCATCCCTCTCTCCGTCCCTCTCTCCACCCCTCTCTCCACCCCTCTCTCCATCCCTCTCTCCACCCCTCTCTCTCCACCCCTCTCTCCATCCCTCTCTCCACCCCTCTCTCTCCATCCCTCTCTCCGTCCCTCTCTCCACCCCTCTCTCCATCCCTCTCTCCGTCTCTCTCTCCATCCCTCTCTCCGTCCCTCTCTCCATCCCTCTCTCCGTCCCTCCCTCTCTCCATCCCTCTCTCCGTCCCTCTCTCCGTCCCTCCCTCTCTCCATCCCTCTCTCCGTCCCTCCCTCTCTCCGTCCCTCTCTCTATCCCTCTCTCCATCCCTCCCTCTCTCCATCCCTCTCTCCATCCCTCTCTCCGTCCCTCTCTCCATCCCTCTCTCCATCCCTCTCTCCGTCCCTCTCTCCATCCCTCTCTCCATCCCTCTCTCCGTCCCTCTCTCCATCCCTCTCTCCGTCCCTCTCCATCCCTCTCTCCATCTCTCTCTCCATCCCTCTCTCCGTCCCTCTCTCCATCCCTCTCTCCATCTCTCTCTCCATCCCTCTCTCCGTCCCTCTCCATCTCTCTCTCCATCCCTCTCTCCGTCCCTCTCTCCATCCCTCTCTCCGTCCCTCTCTCCATCCCTCTCTCCATCTCTCTCTCCATCCCTCTCTCCGTCCCTCTCTCCATCTCTCTCTCCGTCCCTCTCTCCGTCCCTCTCTCCATCCCTCTCTCCGTCCCTCTCTCCATCCCTCTCCATCCCTCTCTCCATTTCTCTCTCCATCCCTCTCCATCTCTCTCTCCGTCCCTCTCTCCATCTCTCTCTCCATCCCTCTCTCCATCCCTCTCTCCACCCCTCTCTCCGTCCCTCTCTCCATCCCTCTCTCCATCCCTCTCTCCATCCCTCTCTCCATCCCTCTCTCCATCCCTCTCTCCATCCCTCTCTCTGTCTCTCTCCACCCCTCTCTCCATCCCTCTCTCCACCTCTCTCTCCATCCCTCTCTCCGTCCCTCTCTATGTCCCTCTCTCCATCCCTCTCTCCATCCCTCTCTCCGTCCCCTCTCTCCACCCCTCTCTCCATCCCTCTCTCCACCCCTCTCTCCATCCCTCTCTCCACCCCTCTCTCCGTCCCTCTCTCCATCCCTCTCTCCATCCCTCTCTCCATCCCTCTCTCCATCCCTCTCTCCGTCCCTCTCTCCATCCCTCCCTCTCTCCATCCCTCTCTCCATCCCTCTCTCCGTCCCTCTCTCCGTCCCTCTCTCCATCCCTCTCTCCATCCCTCTCTCCATCCCTCTCTCCGTCCCTCTCTCCATCCCTCCCTCTCTCCATCCCTCTCTCCATCCCTCTCTCCGTCCCTCTCTCCGTCTCTCTCTCCGTCCCTCTCTCCGTCCCTCTCTCCATCCCTCTCTCCGTCCCTCTCTCCATCCCTCTCTCCGTCCCTCTCTCCGTCTCTCTCTCCGTCCCTCTCTCCGTCCCTCTCTCCATCCCTCCATCCCTCCCTCTCTCCATCCCTCTCTCCGTCCCTCTCTCCATCCCTCTCTCCGTCCCTCTCTCCATCCCTCTCTCCGTCCCTCTCTCCATCCCTCTCTCCGTCCCTCTCTCCATCCCTCTCTCCGTCCCTCTCTCCACCCCTCTCTCCTCCCCTCTCTCCATCCCTCTCTCCGTCCCTCTCTCCATCCATCCCTCTCTCCATCCCTCTCTCCGTCCCTCTCTCTCCGTCCCTCTCTCCATCCCTCTCTCCGTCCCTCTCTCCATCCCTCTCTCCGTCCCTCTCTCCACCCCTCTCTCCACCCCTCTCTCCATCCCTCTCTCCACCCCTCTCTCTCCACCCCTCTCTCCATCCCTCTCTCCACCCCTCTCTCTCCATCCCTCTCTCCGTCCCTCTCTCCACCCCTCTCTCCATCCCTCTCTCCGTCTCTCTCTCCATCCCTCTCTCCGTCCCTCTCTCCATCCCTCTCTCCGTCCCTCCCTCTCTCCATCCCTCTCTCCGTCCCTCTCTCCGTCCCTCCCTCTCTCCATCCCTCTCTCCGTCCCTCCCTCTCTCCGTCCCTCTCTCTATCCCTCTCTCCATCCCTCCCTCTCTCCATCCCTCTCTCCATCCCTCTCTCCGTCCCTCTCTCCATCCCTCTCTCCATCCCTCTCTCCGTCCCTCTCTCCATCCCTCTCTCCATCCCTCTCTCCGTCCCTCTCTCCATCCCTCTCTCCGTCCCTCTCTCCACCCCTCTCTCCATCCCTCTCTCCGTCTCTCTCTCCATCCCTCTCTCCGTCCCTCTCTCCGTCTCTCTCTCCATCCCTCTCTCCGTCCCTCTCTCCGTCCCTCCCTCTCTCCATCCCTCTCTCCATCCCTCTCTCCGTCCCTCTCTCTATCCCTCTCTCCATCCCTCCCTCTCTCCATCCCTCTCTCCATCCCTCTCTCCGTCCCTCTCTCCATCCCTCTCTCCATCCCTCTCTCCGTCCCTCTCTCCATCCCTCTCTCCATCCCTCTCTCCGTCCCTCTCTCCATCCCTCTCTCCATCCCTCTCTCCGTCCCTCCCTCTCTCCATCCCTCTCTCCGTCCCTCCCTCTCTCCATCTCTCTCTCCGTCCCTCTCTCCATCCCTCTCTCCATCCCTCTCTCCGTCCCTCCCTCTCTCCATCCCTCTCTCCATCCCTCTCTCCGTCCCTCCCTCTCTCCGTCCCTCTCTCCGTCCCTCTCTCCATCCCTCTCTCCGTCCCTCTCTCCGTCCCTCTCTCCATCCCTCTCTCCATCCCTCTCTCCGTCCCTCTCTCCATCCCTCTCTCCATCCCTCTCTCCATCCCTCTCTCCGTCTCTCTCTCCATCCCTCTCTCCATCTCTCTCTCCGTCCCTCTCTCCGTCCCTCTCTCCATCCCTCTCTCCATCCCTCTCTCCATCCCTCTCTTCATCCCTCTCTCCATCCCTCTCTCCGTCCCTCTCTCCGCCCCTCTCTCCATCCCTCTCTCCGCCCCTCTCTCCATCTCTCTCTCCATCCCTCTCTCCATCCCTCTCTCCATCCCTCTCTCCATCCCTCTCTCCGTCCCTCTCTCCGTCCCTCTCTCCGTCCCTCTCTCCGTCTCTCTCTCCGTCCCTCTCTCCATCCCTCTCTCCATCCCTCTCTCCGTCCCTCTCTCCATCCCTCTCTCCGTCCCTCTCTCCATCCCTCTCTCCGTCTCTCTCTCCGTCCCTCTCCATCCCTCTCTCCGTCTCTCTCTCCATCCCTCTCTCCATCCCTCTCTCCGTCCCTCTCTCCATCCCTCTCTCCATCCCTCTCTCCGTCCCTCCCTCTCTCCATCCCTCTCTCCGTCCCTCCCTCTCTCCATCTCTCTCTCCGTCCCTCTCTCCATCCCTCTCTCCATCCCTCTCTCCGTCCCTCCCTCTCTCCATCCCTCTCTCCATCCCTCTCTCCGTCCCTCCCTCTCTCCGTCCCTCTCTCCGTCCCTCCCTCTCTCCGTCCCTCTCTCCATCCCTCTCTCCGTCCCTCCCTCTCTCCGTCCCTCTCTCCATCCCTCTCTCCGTCCCTCTCTCCATCCCTCTCTCCGTCCCTCTCTCCATCCCTCTCTCCGTCTCTCTCTCCGTCCCTCTCTCCGTCCCTCTCTCCATCCCTCTCTCCGTCCCTCTCTATGTCCCTCTCTCCATCCCTCTCTCCACCCCTCTCTCCATCCCTCTCTCCACCCCTCTCTCCATCCCTCTCTCCACCCCTCTCTCCGTCCCTCTCTCCATCCCTCTCTCCATCCCTCTCTCCATCCCTCTCTCCGTCCCTCTCTCCATCCCTCCCTCTCTCCATCCCTCTCTCCATCCCTCTCTCCGTCCCTCTCTCCATCCCTCTCTCCGTCCCTCTCTCTCCGTCCCTCTCTCCACCCCTCTCTCCTCCCCTCTCTCCATCCCTCTCTCCGTCCCTCTCTCCATCCCTCCCTCTCTCCATCCCTCTCTCCATCCCTCTCTCTGTCCCTCTCTCCACCCCTCTCTCCATCCCTCTCTCCACCCCTCTCTCTCCACCCCTCTCTCCATCCCTCTCTCCACCCCTCTCTCTCCATCCCTCTCTCCGTCCCTCTCTCCACCCCTCTCTCCATCCCTCTCTCCGTCTCTCTCTCCATCCCTCTCTCCGTCCCTCTCTCCGTCCCTCCCTCTCTCCATCCCTCTCTCCATCCCTCTCTCCGTCCCTCTCTCCATCCCTCTCTCCATCCCTCTCTCCATCCCTCTCTCCATCCCTCTCTCCGTCCCTCTCTCCATCCCTCTCTCCGTCCCTCTCTCCACCCCTCTCTCCATCCCTCTCTCCGTCTCTCTCTCCATCCCTCTCTCCGTCCCTCTCTCCGTCCCTCCCTCTCTCCATCCCTCTCTCCGTCCCTCTCTCCGTCCCTCCCTCTCTCCATCCCTCTCTCCGTCCCTCCCTCTCTCCGTCCCTCTCTCTATCCCTCTCTCCATCCCTCCCTCTCTCCATCCCTCTCTCCATCCCTCTCTCCGTCCCTCTCTCCATCCCTCTCTCCATCCCTCTCTCCGTCCCTCTCTCCATCCCTCTCTCCATCCCTCTCTCCGTCCCTCTCTCCATCCCTCTCTCCATCCCTCTCTCCGTCCCTCCCTCTCTCCATCCCTCTCTCCGTCCCTCTCTCCATCCCTCTCTCCATCCCTCTCTCCGTCCCTCCCTCTCTCCATCCCTCTCTCCGTCCCTCTCTCCGTCCCTCCCTCTCTCCATCCCCTCTCTCCGTCCCTCTCTCCGTCTCTCCCTCTCTCCATCCCTCTCTCCGTCCCTCCCTCTCTCCGTCCCTCTCTCTATCCCTCTCTCCATCCCTCCCTCTCTCCATCCTCTCTCCATCCCTCTCTCCGTCCCTCTCTCCGTCCCTCTCCATCCCTCTCTCCGTCTCTCTCTCCGTCCTCTCTCCGTCCCTCTCTCCATCCCTCTCTCCGTCCCTCTCTCCATCCCTCTCTCCGTCCCTCTCTCCATCCCTCTCTCCATCCCTCTCTCCATCCCTCCCTCTCTCCATCCCTCTCTCCGTCCCTCTCTCCATCCTCTCTCCGTCCCTCTCTCCATCCCTCTCTCCGTCCCTCTCTCATCCCTCTCTCCGTCCCTCTCTCCATCCCTCTCTCCGTCCCTCTCTCCATCCCTCTCTCGTCCCTCTCTCCATCCCTCTCTCCGTCCCTCTCTCTCCATCCTTCTCTCCATCTCTCTCTCTCCGTCCCTCTCTCCATCTCTCTCTCTCCATCCCTCTCTCCGTCCCTCTCTCCATCCCTCTCTCCATCCTCTCTCCATCCCTCCCTCTCTCCATCCCTCTCTCCGTCCCTCTCTCCATCCCTCTCTCCGTCCCTCTCTCCATCCCTCTCTCCGTCCCTCTCTCCATCCCTCTCTCCGTCCCTCTCTCCATCCCTCTCTCCGTCCCTCTCTCCATCCCTCTCTCCGTCCCTCTCTCCATCCCTCTCTCCGTCCCTCTCTCTCCATCCTTCTCTCCATCTCTCTCTCTCCGTCCCTCTCTCCATCTCTCTCTCTCCATCCCTCTCTCCGTCCCTCTCTCCATCCCTCTCTCCATCCCTCTCTCCATCCCTCTCTCCACCCCTCTCTCCGTCCCTCTCTCCATCCCTCTCTCCATCCCTCTCTCCATCCCTCTCTCCGTCTCTCTCTCCATCCCTCTCTCCATCTCTCTCTCCGTCCCTCTCTCCATCCCTCTCTCCACCCCTCTCTCTGTCCCTCTCTCCATCCCTCTCTCCGCCCTTTCTCCGTCCCTCTCTCCATCCCTCTCTCCATCCCTCTCTCCATCCCTCTCTCCATCCCTCTCTCCATCCCTCTCTCCGTCCCTCTCTCCGCCCCTCTCTCCATCCCTCTCTCCGCCCCTCTCTCCATCCCTCTCTCCGCCCCTCTCTCCATCCCTCTCTCCGCCCCTCTCTCCATCCCTCTCTCCATCCTCTCTCCGTCCCTCTCTCCGCCCCTCTCTCCGTCCCTCTCTCCATCCCTCTCTCCGCCCCTCTCTCCATCCCTCTCTCCATCCCTCTCTCCATCCCTCTCTCATCCCTCTCTCCGTCCCTCTCTCCGTCCCTCTCTCCGTCCCTCTCTCCGTCTCTCTCTCCGTCCCTCTCTCCATCCCTCTCTCCGTCCCTCTCTCCATCCCTCTCTCCGTCCCTCTCTCCATCCCTCTCTCCGTCCCTCTCTCCATCCCTCTCTCCGTCTCTCTCTCCGTCCCTCTCCATCCCTCTCTCCGTCTCTCTCTCCGTCCCTCTCTCCATCCCTCTCTCCGTCCCTCTCTCCATCCCTCTCTCCGTCCCTCTCTCCATCCCTCTCTCCGTCTCTCTCTCCGTCCCTCTCCATCCCTCTCTCCGTCTCTCTCTCCGTCCCTCTCTCCATCCCTCTCTCCGTCCCTCTCTCCGTCCCTCTCTCCGTCCCTCTCTCCATCCCTCTCTCCGTCCCTCTCTCCGTCCCTCTCTCCGTCCCTCTCTCCGTCCCTCTCTCCACCCCTCTCTCCATCCCTCTCTCCACCCCTCTCTCCGTCCCTCTCTCCGTCCCTCTCTCCGTCCCTCTCTCCATCTCTCTCTCCATCTCTCTCTCCATCCCTCTCTCCGTCCCTCTCTCCGTCCCTCTCTCCGTCCCTCTCTCCATCCCTCTCTCCATCCCTCTCTCCACCCCTCTCTCCGTCCCTCTCTCCGTCCCTCTCTCCATCTCTCTCTCCATCTCTCTCTCCATCCCTCTCTCCGTCCCCTCTCTCCGTCCCTCTCTCCGTCCCTCTCTCCATCCCTCTCTCCATCCCTCTCTCCACCCCTCTCTCCATCCCTCTCTCCGTCCCTCTCGGCTTGACGTTACTCCCGTTTCCATGAAGTAATTATAAATGTGGCCAGCTAGCTAGCATAAGCTAACGAGGAACGACAGCTAACGTTGGCTAATAATAGCGTTGTTTACAAACTGAGGGGAGGAGGCTGCAGCAGTAGCTTGTGTCTGTTGCCGGTCTCTGAGGAGGAGGAGGAGGAGGAGGAGGAGGAGGAGGAGGAGGAGGCGGAAGGGCAAGCCAGCTGGTATCGGTACTGCAGAAAGTATCGGTACTTCGGGAAATGAGTATCGAAACCATTTTAAATATTCAGTATCGATATGTATCGATATTTCGATATTTTTGACAACACTAATCTATCTATCTACCTCTCGCTATCTCTCTCTACCTCTCTCTACCTCTACCTCTCTCTCTACCTCTCTCTACCTCTCTTTCTCTACCTCTCTATCTCTATCTCTCTCTAGCTCTCTCTCTACTTCTCTCTACCTTTCTATCTCTCTACTTCTCTCTACCTCTCTTTCCCTCTACTTCCCCTCTCTCTCTACCCCTCTCTATATATATACCTCTCTCGCTCTCTACCTCACTACCACTCTCTCTATACCTCTATCTCTACCTCTCTACATATCTCTACCGCTCCCCATCTCTCTATACCATCTGTCTCTACCTCTCTCCACCTCTCTCTCTACCTACCTCGCTCTACCTCTCTCTACCTCTCTCTCCCCCCTATCTCTCTCTAGACTGTACACTCTCCATCACTAAACTACCTCTCTCCCCCCCTGTCCCCCCTCTCTACCTCTCTCTCCCCCCAGCCTATCTCTCTCTCCCTCT
>NW_028172446.1:0-1000 GCF_963971535.1 Notolepis coatsorum
ATGCCTAAGGTAGTGTAAGTTGTCCTCCTTGGGTTCCTATAAGTCCCAGGTCGATGTCTGGCAGCAGTTGCTGCCCACTGTTGTGGAGCCTGATGGCCACTGGTATGAAGGACTGTCCGAGGCGGTTAGTTGAGTGTCGGGGGGGTATGAGTCTGTGGCTTCCTTGTCACCTTCACCTAATATGTTTTGATCTGGTCAGGTGCGCTGTCACCTAAAATGTTTTGATCTGATCAGGTGCGCTGTCACCTAAAATGTTTTGATCTGATCAGGTGCGCTGTCACCTAATATGTTTTGATCTGGTCAGGTGGGCTGTCACCTAATATGATTTCATCTGGTCAGGTGCGCTGTCACCTAATATGATTTCATCTGGTCAGGTGCGCTGTCACCTAATGTTAATATGTTTTCATCTGTGTCCACTGACCACTGACACACAGTGGGGGATGTTTTAAAAATATAATTTTATATATAATATAATATAATAATTTGTGCTTCACCTAAAAAATTGGTCAGCAGCCTCCACTGGTACACACACACACACACACACACACACACACACACACACACACACACACACACACACACACACACACACACACACACACACACACACACACACACACACGTATACACACCTGACGGACTTGGTAGTCACACCTACAATTTAAAATCTCTCTGTCTTTCACATTATCTCTCTCACACAAATGATCTCCCTCTCTCCCTCCATATTTCTCTCACGCAAATTATCTCTCTCCCTCCCTCCCTCTCTCTCTATCTCTCTCTCTCAGTCTTATACACACCGACTCGCTCTTCCTCTCTCTTTCCCTCTCTCTCCATCCCCCTCTCTCTCCCTCCCTCTATCTCTATATATCCCTCCCTCTCTCTCTCTCTCTCCCTCCCTCTCTCTCTCTCTTATACACAGACTCGTTCCTCCTCGTTGTCTCTTTCTGGAATTGCCTGTTCTCTGTGTGACCGGGGCCTCGTCTCCAAAGTGCTTCTTAGT
>NW_028172445.1:0-7500 GCF_963971535.1 Notolepis coatsorum
ATTGTACCTAAATTGTACCTCATCCCATTTCTGCTTTGCACTATATAGTATTGTATATTAGTACATTGCATAGTATATTGTATGGTAACTCAGTTACTTCTATTCTGCATCGAACATTGTACATATGTCTATACTGAACACTGTGACCTCTATTTTTACTTCTATTTTACATGCTATACTATTTTATTTCATACTTATCTTGTCTAGCACAGTCTCTGGAGCGTAACAGTAAGAAGCATTTTGTATAAAAGTATTCTGTACTTCTGTATGACAACTATTAAAGAAACTTGAAACTTGAAGTAAATAAAAACGTGGACAACAAGGACAGGGCCCTGTTTCATGTACGTGGTTCAACTAAGTCGATCAAGATGTCCATTATCCAGCTTCAGTTAACCCGATGTTCGAAGCCGGGATTTTCCTGTTTCACAAAGGTGGATTCAGTCTCGTTAACTCAAGCCAGACTTGCGAGTCAGGCTAAATGCGCGCGGCCGTTTTAGGTGAAAAGCCAGCACGTATCGATGGCAGAGACCCTGATTCTCAACGGCATTGATTGATTAATTGATTTAAGACTTTATTGACAGATTGCAATACGGCTCAATCGCCTCGCCGACAAGTTAAATGCGTTATCTATAGGCTAATTCTAAGTCCCTCATTACCTCAATCAATCAGATTATATTTCTTTAAACTTATCTACGCTTTGTAGTTTATACGACCTGTTAAGCTGTATTGGGGGACCCTGCTGTTTTATCACAAATCGATCAATACAGACCGTATTAATTAATGATGTGTTTCTTTTTCAAATGTAGCCAAGAGTAAACACCCTAACCATATCAAAACAGCAGTCAAAGTAGGCGGCTGGGTGGCGTAGCGGAGATTGCGCTCGTCACCAATGCAAGAGACTCCGGTCTCGACTCCCCGAGTCAGCATTGCCTGCGGCTTGGCCCAGTCGTCATACTATCTCAATTGGCAGAGGTAGCGGGTGGAAAGTCGATGCGTGGGGATTGGACGTTGTGGACAGCGACTCCTACAGGTCGGTTGGGTGACGCCTGTACAGCAGAGACAGGAAGTATCGGGGGCAGCGTGAGCCTCCCACGCGTTACTCCTCGCCACTGAGAGTCTGCGCTGTCTGGTGAAAAGATGCGACAGGCTGCCTCCTCGTGTGCCGGAGGGGACACGTGATGCAAGGCTTCTATCCTCACTACAGCCGACCAGTGGGAGGCATAGTCTAGCAACGTTCAAGACAGGGGAGGGGAGAATTGGCAATATGAAATCGGGATGGGAGAAAAATAGAAAAATAAGGAGAAAAAGTGGATACAAAAACCGGCAGTCAAAGTGTATATTTTCAGCACTACGTTTGTTTACCGATGTTTTAAAAATTTGCAGAAAATACGATTTTAGCGGAATAATGCGAATTCTCTCTCTATCGTAAAACCGTGAGGGAAATGACTACATCCAGATTTAACACTGCCATTGGAAAGAGGAGCTGCCATTTATAGTTCATAATTCAATTTTGAATGTATAATTCAAATGGATTATTTATAATTATTACTGTATCTACAGATCCTTCTGTTTATTCATCTTCCCTTTATTAATTTGCTTAGATGTTTTGTACACTTGATCTCAAGAAGCTGCTGAATGAGCTCAGTGAGCGACCTCGGTTACGGCACAATGTTTTCATGGTGTTATTCATCGTCAAAGATGCAAAAAAATCTTAATTTTTATTCTCCTTTGTTTCATTACAATTTACTCAAGCCTAGTAACAGACACAATATTTCTGACACTGGAAATACATAACCCCAGGTCCCTAGATGTTCCTAGATACCAGGAACATGCAGATTGAACTTGTAGAAGTGGAGCAATCTTCCATTTACTTGGGCATGTACCTTTAGGCGAAATTTCTGAAAATAGGGCTAAAGCTTAACAGGTTAATTATTATTATTATTATTATTATTATTATTATTATTATTATTATTATTATTATATATAGGAATTGCTGGCATCTTGACGGTCTCCAAATTATGTTGCAGCAGTTACTGAATACTGTTACGATTAGTACGCTTCTTTGGCATGATGGACCCAGATGGCAGAGTATTGATGAGACCGGAGACAGAGCGTGACGATGAACAGTTTACTACACAACAAGGTACATACACGACTAACACACACAGGTAACATTTAACAATGATCGCGCCCAGCAGGGCAGGACAGACAGGACTATATACACAGACTAATTGACAAGACACTGATAGACACAGAGGGTAATTTACAAACAAGACACAGGTGTGGTAGACAGAAACAATAGAACACAGAGTACACTGGGAAACAATAACAAATAACCAACCAGACTAAAACATAATTACAAACCACAGACAGGGGAACACAAGACTAACAAAGTGGAGACAACAGACAATAAACACAACAAACACAACTGACAATAAATAACAATGAGTTGGTGTGTGACTTTCACTACCACACTACAAAGGGTTGACCCTTTCACTACCACACTACAACGGGTTAACCCTTTCACTACCACACTACACTGCACTGCTCTGTTATATTTTTTTATTTAACTATTTTATCACACTTTTGACTGTTTTTATAATTTTTAGCCTATTTTTAAACTGAATCAAACTGCACTTTTTTACTCTGTCTATTCTATTTTATTATCTTTATTACCTAATAATCAACCCGTAAACAGAGAGGCCTATTGGGATGCTAGATCCTGATGTGAAACACTGTGATTTACCTTACCTTGCTACCTCTCCATCTTTTTTATGCTCACTTATGCCTCTATTTTTTACTGTTGTAATAATAATAATAATAATACATTTTATTTGGAGGCGCCTTTCAAAACACCCAAGGTCACCTTACAGGGCATAAAAACAGAACAGTCAAGATTAAAACAATGATCTTGGCAAAAGTGTCAGTGGAGTTGAAAACAAGACAAACAATGCATACGTATGAAATATAAAACATTGGCACACAGGGTGCAGTTATAGTGAGTATGCCCAGTAAGCAAGGCAGTTAAAAGACAGGGTTAAGAAAATAATAGGATAAATAACAAGAAGTATAATAAACAGTGAAGTTAAAATAACAGACAAACAAACAGCAGGGGGTATTATTGGGCAGTGATGGAGGTTATAGTAGTGAATATGCAAGTTTGAACAGATGGGTTTTCAATTGTGATCTGAAGATGAGAGTGAGTCTGACTGTCGGATGTGTGGGGGCAGGGAGTGTTGTGAAGCACTTTGAACTGCACTTTCTGTAGGAAAAGTGCTATACAAATAAAGTTATTATTTGTTACGAGTTGGGTAGGTGTGTAGGACCCAGGTGCAACTCTAATAGACGATAAATGGGTAAAAGCAAAGGGGAGAAAGCTAAGTTTCCAAAACACGTAATGAAAGAAAACACGACGGACGACGGCGCTACAAAAGCACACACTAAAGATATACACTTGATAAGGCAACAACACGGCAATCAATATACATGGCAAACAAACGTATTCTCCATGACAGGAGAGATAAGCATTACTCACAACGGTGTACTCACGGGTATGTTCAGTGATTAACTGACAGCCTGAATAGGAACCAGGAAGAGCAAATAAAGCCAAGCTAACTAGGCACACCAGGAAAAACAAGATAGAATTATTGGGAGCAGACAAAGGAGCCCTAATTTGTTATGAGTAGTTGGATGTTGTTGGTTTGGGTGGTCTGTTTCGATTTTCCTTGTGCACGAGGGGAAGCGCGACAGACCTCAAACAGCAAGATCACTGGGTTTGACCGTATGCCGGCTTAATTTCTTGTGCACGAGAGGTGAAGTGGGGAGCGTCCAAACGACAGCCTAATTAATTGAAAACCAAGTAGTTTGTTGATTCTGAAGGTTGATTTAGAATCAAAGGGGGGAGTGAAGGAAATCGGTGTTTTTCAATGTATGTGATGTATATATTGGGGGGAGATGACAGCATCTATCTAGGTCAGAGAGGTGGATGGGCATGGTGGTGGAGGCGGTGAGAGAGAATCACTGTATTTAGCAGCAGACTGACACTGAGATAGAGCTCAGGGCATGTTTGCATTCCATCAGCACATAAACAAACTGATAAGAACGGCAGCAGGCACAATGGTCAGAGAGAGAGGTTGACATTAATGAAACAGACGTTTT
The DNA here is from genome assembly GCF_963971535.1 of Notolepis coatsorum. Lineage (NCBI taxonomy): Eukaryota > Metazoa > Chordata > Actinopteri > Aulopiformes > Paralepididae > Notolepis > Notolepis coatsorum. The sequence continues at coordinate 4,159 of NW_028172445.1, forward strand.
TAATGTGTGTTAAACGTTGAAAGCAGTTACCATGACAGAGCGTCACATGACAACCAGGAGAGGGGTGGGGCCTGTCATTATTGATGATGATGATTATTATAATGTGAGTGTTTTTCCGTGTATGAGTTCGATTTAGACACGAAGCTGATGCGAGCGGACATGGATCAGAGACGTCCATCTCTCTCTCACCCTCGCTGGTGGGGGAGGGGAGATGACACATCATCATTAGCTTCGGCTAACGGGAGAAGGGTTTTGCCTAACGACAAGGCCTTAGTCACTATCGGACTGAACAGCAGAAGAGACGATAGCAAGGACAATACAATCTGATAACATCTGATCTGAGGCTTTTGTTTATGTAATAAACAACATTTTTCAAGAAAGGTACTACGCTGTCCAGTGTCGAATACTTATGGTTACGGAGTTGCATTAAAGGGGAATGACAAAGATTGTACAGCCAGTATGAGGAGACGTCAAAGAAATAAACACAATGCAGAGTCAGCGGATGGAGAGGTGATAACACAAGCCAAACAGATGAAGAGGTGATACTGGCTGATTGATCGGAATCTAACACCAGGTACCACCACTGAGTCTGTATGTGGCCAGAAAGGACAATAGAAGACACACAAGGTCCTCAGCCAAAGGGGACTGCGTGGTTCCGTTCAGGAAGAGTGCATTTGGACAATCTGCATTCTCGGTTAGAGCCACACGGTACTGGAACACTATGCCGGCTACACATATCCGGACATGTAACACACTTGAACAATAAAAAAAAAACTGTTAAAATCTGGCTCAAAGAACACCAGAGCTGCACCCACAGCTAATTTCATTAACGGTGTGTGTGTATGCAATTCAGCTTTATTCTGTTTTATATGTGTATTTTTGTTCAAATGTGTATATTGTGATGATGAATTTTATTTTATGTAGGCCTATTTGATGTATGTTATGTATGATAATAACCTTTTTTTTAATCACTTTAGGTTAATGCCCTTTTTAACACCTTGGCCATCAGGGACTACAGATGAAATCTAGCCTTCTGGCTAATTATGCCGTAGTTACATTTTTTATGTTGATTAATATGCACTGTCCCTTTTGCAAATAAACTGAAACTTAAACTTAAACCTAATTACCATCAGGAGGAGAGCAAAACCTCAAACGTTACAATTATTATTAAATTATTAAATTGTTGTTGTTGTTGTTGTTGTTGTTGTTGTTGTTGTTGTTGTTGTTGTTGTTGTTGTTGTTGTTGTTGTTGTTGTTGTTATTATTATTGTTATTGTTATTATTATTATTATTATTATTATTATTATTATTATTATTATTATTATTATTATTATTATTAAATTATTATTATTATTATTATTATTATTATTATTATTATTATTATTATTATTATTATTATTATTATTATTATTATTATTATTATTATTATTATTATTATTATTATTATGATGATTATGATCCTCTACATGCACACGTACCTGTACTTCATGCCCGTCAGCTTGGTGGTGGACTCCTTCAGGTTGTGGTGGTAGCGGTGGGTGAGGGACCCCAGGCTGCGGGCGATCAGCGCCACGGTGCGGAAGCGAGCCCGGGCCTGGCTGGCCGTGTTGGGTTGGCCGCTGGCGCTCTGCTTGCTGTTACCGGGAGCCTTCAGGCCGTGGTCCGTGCAGGCGAAGGACACCTGCATGGCTGATCCGGAGAGAGGAGGGCGACTATATCGGACCTCGCTCCGGGGGGCGGGGCGAGAGGTTTAACCCGGTGAGGTCCTACCGGTCCCTCTCTGCCTTCTGTAGTGTGGTAGTGAAAGGGTTAACCTTCTGTAGTGTGGTAGTGAAAGGGTTAACCTGTCTGTAGTGTGGTAGTGAAAGGGTTAACCCTCTGTAGTGTGGTAGTGAAAGGTTAACCTGTCTGTAGTGTGGTAGTGAAAGGTTAACCTGTCTGTAGTGTGGTAGTGAAAGGGTTAACCTTCTGTAGTGTGGTAGTGAAATGTTAACCTGTCTGTAGTGTGGTAGTGAAAGGGTTAACCGTCTGTAGTGTGGTAGTGAAAGGGTTAACCTTCTGTAGTGTGGTAGTGAAAGGTTAACCTTCTGTAGTGTGGTAGTGAAAGGTTAACCTTCTGTAGTGTGGTAGTGAAAGGGTTAACCGTCTGTAGTGTGGCAGTGAAAGGGTTAACCTTCTGTAGTGTGGTAGTGAAAGGTTAACCTTCTGTAGTGTGGTAGTGAAAGGGCTAACCTGTCTGTAGTGTGGTGGTGAAAGGGTTAACCTGTCTGTAGTGTTGTAGTGAAAGGGTTAACCTTCTGTAGTGTGGTAGTGAAAGGGTTAACCTTCTGTAGTGTGGTAGTGAAAGGTTAACCTTCTGTAGTGTGGTAGTGAAAGGGTTAACCGTCTGTAGTGTGGCAGTGAAAGGGTTAACCTTCTGTAGTGTGGTAGTGAAAGGTTAACCTTCTGTAGTGTGGTAGTGAAAGGGCTAACCTGTCTGTAGTGTGGTGGTGAAAGGGTTAACCTGTCTGTAGTGTTGTAGTGAAAGGGTTAACCTTCTGTAGTGTGGTAGTGAAAGGGTTAACCTTCTGTAGTGTGGTAGTGAAAGGTTAACCTTCTGTAGTGTGGTAGTGAAAGGTTAACCTGTCTGTAGTGTGGTAGTGAAAGGGTTAACCTTCTGTAGTGTGGTAGTGACAGGGTTAACCTTCTGTAGTGTGGTAGTGAAAGGTTAACCTTCTGTAGTGTGGTAGTGAAAGGGTTAACCTTCTGTAGTGTGGTAGTGAGAGGTTAACCTTCTGTAGTGTGGTAGTGAAAGGTTAACCTGTCTGTAGTGTGGTAGTGAAAGGGTTAACCTGTCTGTAGCATGGTAGTGAAAGGTTAACCTTCTGTAGTGTGGTAGTGAAAGGTTAACCTTCTGTAGTGTGGTAGTGAAAGGGGTAACCTTCTGTAGTGTGGTAGTGAAAGGGTTAACCTTCTGTAGTGTGGTAGTGAAAGGTTAACCTTCTGTAGTGTGGTAGTGAAAGGGGTAACCTTCTGTAGTGTGGTAGTGAAAGGGTTAACCTTCTGTAGTGTGGTAGTGAAAGGTTAGCCTTCTGTAGTGTGGTAGTGAAAGGGTTAACCTGTCTGTAGTGTGGTAGTGAACGGGTTAACTCTCTAGAGACATATCATCATATTAAACTAGTGAAGACAACCAGAAGATGTCCGGGTTCAGATGCTCGCAGGACTTCAGGGGGGTTAAAGTTTGCAATTTGAAAGGTTGACTCGGACCGAGACGGAGTCGTCTAATGGCGTTTGACGCCTCAGTAGACGCACGCCGGTGGCGAGGACTTGCCGACTAGTTCCACGTCCCGTCCTGCTGTTTTT
>NW_028172444.1:0-5000 GCF_963971535.1 Notolepis coatsorum
GAGATGAGATGACTGAGGAGCTCAGGCTGCCGAGGACCACGATGGTCCAGTTCTACACTGCCATCATCCAGTCCATCCTCACCCTCTCCATCATCACCTGGTTCCCTGCAGCCACGGTCAGGGACAAGGCCAAGCTGCAGCGGGTGATACGCTTGGCGGAGAGGGTGATCGGCTGCCCCCTTCCCTCCCTCGAGTCCCTACACTCCACCAGGGCCTTGAGGAGGGCAAGGAAGATATATGGCAGACCCCACCCACCCGGGTCATAACCTCTTCACCATGCTCCCCACGGCAGGCGGCTACGGCTGCCCAAGACACTTAGGTCCCACCATAGACTCAGTTTCTTCCCCCCTGGTAAACGAGTCAGGTTGATTGATTGATTGATTTTTATTGTGGAGTAAAAGACAGCATCCAAGGGATAAAAACATGAGAAAGTGCAAGCACTTATTTCCATCATGGTCCTTGATTTTGGACATTGACAAAATCCACCCCCCCCCCTCTATGGCGAGCTGCTAGGGCTGGACTTCTGGACTTGAACTTTGTGCTGCACTGTATCCATGTCCCCAACCACTGCACTTTACTGTCTTATTGTTGTCTCACTGTTCTGTCCTGTTTTGAACTTTATAATTATTTATTTACTGTTGAGTTGTGAAAAGAAAATCATGCACTGTAAATGTCGAATCATGTCCCATTTGTACAAACAATATGGTGAATAAAGTAATCTGAATCTGAATCTGAATGAGATGAGATGAGATGAGATAAATTAAATTAAGATCAGATAATTCTTCTTTTGCCGCTTTGAGCGCCACACACCCAATGCCATTCAGCTCCATTGTATTGGAGTGATAGCAGACATCTCTATGACAAAGATCTCCAAAACGACTGTAGGCAAATCACACTGAATGATCTGTATGGATAGATAGCACTCTGGATACAAATATGATGCTGTTTTCATTTCGGATGAACTACCCCTTTTAAAGGAACTAGGGATGCCCCGATAACGTTTTTTTAACGAACTCTCCATGCTCCTCTGGGTGAAGGGACTTCAAGGGTCTTATTAACCTGTTTTTTTTAACCTAAAATATATACCTAGGCAAATGGAATATTGCTCCACTTCTACAAGGTCCATTTGCATATTCTTGGTATCTAGGTACATCTATGGACCTCAGGGAATGTATTCACAGTGTCAGAAATATTGTGTCTATTACTAGGCTTGCTTAAATTGTGATGAAACAAAGGAGAATATGAATTATGATTTTTCTTTGAATCTTTGACAGTGAATAACACCATGATAATAATGACCAAACTTAAAAAACTGCCACTGATCTTGTTCAGTACCTTTTTGAGATCATGTGTACATAAAATCTAAGGAAATTAATAAAGGGAAGATGTTTAAACAGAAGGTTCTGTAGATACAGTACTGAATTCATCGTCAGCTTGTGACTGCAACTTGTTCCTGTTTGTGTCCGACTCAGCCCTGCTGGTCTCTGACAAGAACAAGTTGCAGGTTGAAAAAACCCTCAGCTCGGAACTAGGCAAAATTTGCATATGGCTCGCTGATAACAAACTATCATTACACATGGGCAAAACAGAGTCCATTCTCTTCGGTTCAAATAACAAACTCAGCAAGACCGACGGCTTCTCAGTTACATTGGGTGACAATATTGTCACAAGGAAAGATGAAATTACCTACCTGCGTTCCATCCTAGAGGCAAATCTTTCCTGTGACAAAATGGCATCCAATGTAATAAAAAAAGTCAACCAATGAACTAGATTCTTGTACCAGATATCCTCTCTGGTAAACAAGAATACCCTGAAGACTCTGGCACTCATTCAAGGGTACTACGACTATGCTTGCACCTCATGGTACCAAAGCACCTCAAAGGCGCTAAAAAGAAGATTACAAACATCACAAAACAAACTGGTCAGACTACTACTTGACTTTACCCCTAGAACCCACCTCACCCCGGCCCACTTTGACAACCTAGGATGGCTTAGAGTAGACGACAGAGTACAGCAACTTGCAATGGGCCTGGTCTACAAGATACACTACACGACCAACATGTCAAAATACTTCCCAAAGGTCAGTGAATACCACGATCACAACACCAGAGGGAGCTCCACAAATCATGTTAAACCCAGATTCGGCTCAAACAAGGGACTAAACACGTTTCGCAATTATGCCACATCAATGTGGAACGCCCTACCCAAAGCTGTAAAGGAATGTGAATCACTACCCACTTTCAAAAACACTCTCAAAGAACACCTACGGGAGACTGCAATTAGAAACTGGCCCCTACAAATGTCCTAACCCAGTTGTACAGTAAATTACCAAGTATGGCTTTGTCAGTATTCCAATGTACAGTGTACAGCGTCCCCCCCCACCCCCCCCACCTCCAATGTACAGTTCCCCCCCCACCCGACCCAACCCCACCCCACCTACCCAACCTCCTCCAATGTACAGTTTCTACGGCAAATGTATATACACTCTTTTTCTGGACACTTTTTGTATCATCTGGTATGTCATAAATGTATAGATGTAGCCGTACTGTCTATCTGTATGTCGTGTATGTCATATATGTTATGATGAATTGAAAATGTGGGACCCTGATGTAAACAAGACGAAAGTCTTTCTCTGGTCTGCATCCCCTTAACAATTGTATGTATTGAGCTGTACTGTACTGTACCCATTCTGCAATCTGTTAATAACATTTTCAATCAATCAATCAATCAATCAATCAATCAATCAATCAATCAATCAATCAATCAATCAATCAATCAATCAATCAATCAATCAATCGGCGGCACGGTGGTGTAGTGGTTAACACTGTCGCCTCACAGCAAGAAGGTCCAGGGTTTGATTCCCGCTTGGGGACCAGGTTTCCATGATGCCAGGTACCCAGGTGGGGTATCTCCCGGGCCTTTCTGTGTGGAGTTTGCATGTTCTCCCCGTGCTCGCAAGGGTTTCCCCCCGATAAGATAAACCCAATGCAAAAACATGCACAACAACAGATCGCTAACGCTGTGGCGTCCTTGATGAAGACGGACAGGAGCACTTGGATTGGTCCCCTGGCGCGGCTCACGTTGACGCCTGTCTGCTCCCGGCTGTCCTTGGGGGGGAAGTACGACGGGATGGGTTAATCGCAGAGACGAATCGCATCGGCGATCCTAAAGAGACAATGCATGCGTGTGTGTTCCGGTGTGTGTGCTAAAACTAACTGCTGTGTGTACCGCTAAAAACATTGAGTGTTGTTGCATGCAGAATAAAGACCTCTGCAACAGGTCCTGCATTATTATTATTATTATTAATCAATCAATCAATCAATCAATCAATCAATCAATCAATCAATCAATCAATGGCATTTGTTGCATCTGTCTCAGACACTTTGTAATAGTTCCACACCGCCGACATGTTTTAGGTTAGTTAACAATGACACCGACTCCGCTGAGAATTGGCTCACGTTTTTCACGTCATCGATCGGTTTTCGCAATCGGCGACTAGAAAGCATTATCAGAATTCCCCAATCTCATATTTATACTGAATATCGGCCGATACCAATTGCTGGCCGATCGATTGCGGCATCGCTAAAAGGATCATTGGGTGAAGGAGTTGGGATGTGTGATGATGTCACACAAAAAACAGTGACCCTTTAAATCCTACTTCAACATTATGAACAAAATGGAGGACAGAGAAGTAAAGAATAAGTGAATGCCTGCAGGTTTGAGGCATCTTGGGTCCCGTGCCTGTTCAGCTCGTAAGCGGTTCTGAGCTGTAAAGGTTTGGTGCCGACAGGAGTCTTTCTTAAAAAAAAACTTCCAGCCGGTTCTTATCTTTCCACAGAATCAGCTAGTACTGAACTGGGACAGGGCATGGGGTGTGTGTGTGTACGTGTGTGTGTGTGTGTGTACGTGTGTGTGTGTGTGTGCGTGTGTGTGTGCGTGTGCCATGCTTCGTCTCTGTCTAACTCTTCTCATCCATCCAGTGATGTCAACGACCCCTGCTGAGGTTGGCACAGTGGCTGTCTCTCTCACAATCTATCACTCCTCCGATCTCTCTCTTTGTGCATGTGTCTCTCTCTCTCTCTCTCCTGCCCACCATCAATCCTACCTACATACGTTTCAGTTGAATTACGGGGCCTGTACAAACTGTAGCGTGGCACCATTTGTAACATCAGTTTTGTGTCTAATTCGCCGCAGCTACGGGTGTCAAGTATGAAGAATAGCATGGATTGTTCGGACTTGAGTCACTTGTAGGGCGTTAGGTCACGTGACAGAATGTGGATGCTAGGAAGAATTCTACAAAATAACAGAAGTAAAATCCACTCTGTGCCAAATATATGACAATACATTTTACATTTCAACATTAAAATATACGTTCATGTGTTTTGTTTGAAAGTTTTGTATTATTTGATCAATGTCCGTTTTAATAATAATATGTTATGAGATCATTAAAACAGTGACAGACCCGCAGAGCGTCGATTGAAAACTTTATTAACAGATGGCAGAATGGGTACAGAGAAGGAGGGGGCTGTGAGATATGTGATATCTGACAGATCATCCAATAACCTGATGTCATAATAAAGCTGTTGTTTAATGCATTTGTAGACTAAACTAAACTAAAGACTGTTCTAATTTGGGCCAAACCACTGCACTGGTAAAAAAAAAAAAACATTGACATGCCCGATCGGTATTAATTTCAATCTCTTGCTAAGTACTGTTGTTCATGATGCTTTCTGTCTTCCATACATCAACTACAACATTGCTCCCAGCCAGGTTTATTTTGAAGGTGTTATAAGGAAAGGCTGATAACCGTTTTTGCTTTCTATCGTGGTATACCTCAAAACCGGTGTACCGTTACATCCCTAGTGTGTGTGTGTGTGTGTGTGTGTGTGTGTGTGTGTGTGTGTGTGTGTGTGTGTGTGGTGGTGTGTGTGGGTCATGTTTTGTTAACATCATGATAATTTACTAGTTATCCCTGACTATGCAATGCATACCAATGATGT
>NW_028172444.1:10000-30000 GCF_963971535.1 Notolepis coatsorum
TTAACAACACAGTGAGCACAGTTCCAAACACAGCCCAAGTGAATCTCTTCGTGTTAACAACACAGAGAGCACAATTCCAAAAACAGCCCAAGTGAAACTCTTCGTGTTAACAACACAGTGAGCTAAGTCCAAACACAGTCCCAGTGAATATCTTCATGTAAACACACAGTGAATATCTTCATGTAAACACACAGTGAATATCTTCATGTAAACACACAGTCCAATTGTGAAATAATATCTTCGGTGTGAGCTAGCACACAGAGGGAGATGGTAGATCCCAAAATATCATTCCATAAAGGAACAAGCAAAAATAGATAATGGCTGGGTGAGTGACTGTTTGACAAAAAGGTGGTAGTCTTCAGTGTAAGTTTACACACGAAAAACGGAATAGGTCAAGAACAGTCAAATAGATAACTCACCCAGACGAGATGCGTAATTGGAACTGGAACAACAGTGGAGGCGAGCGCGCGCCACGGGAGCAGGTATCCAAGCGAAGGCTTCTAGGAATTCCTGGAGAACAGCACAGAGAAAAAAGGCAGCAGCAGCAGCAACGGGGAAAACATCCAGAGACAAATCAAGGCGACAAAACAAGACGATCCAACAACTTAGGGTGGGGAAAAACGGGGTATAAATAATGAGGGATCGATTGATTGAAAAGCGTGGGGAAGTGAGAGAACCAATCAGCGACGTCTCTGGTGACGTCAACGGGGAGAAAGCAGTGACAGCTGGGGAATGTGATTGAAAAGCGTGGGGAAGTGAGAGAACCAATCAGCGACGTCTCTGATGACGTCAACGGGGAGAAACGTGTGAACGAGGGGATAGAACCAATTGACAGAAAATGAATGAAAACATAGCGAGGGTGGTTAAAGGAACAGAACGAGTGAGAGCGCAAGGAACAGAAACCTCACAGTACCCCCCCCTCCACGGGAGCCACCTGGCGACCAGGCCGACCCGGCTTGTCAGGATGGGCTCGATGGAAGTCAGTGATCATCCACCAACACGGGAGGCGGCGGATCAGGAGCTGGAGGCAAAAGGGGACTGAGGGAGACGGGCTTAACCCGGGAGACATGGAACACGGGGTGGATGTGCATGGATGCAGGAAGCTTCAGGCGCAGGGCCGCCGGACTGAGTACCTTCAGGACCTCGAAAGGTCCGACGAAACGGGGTTTGAGCCTCCTGGCCGAGGACCGTAGCGGGAGGTCCCTTGCGGAGAGCCACACCCTCTGCCCAGGGCGGTAAGTCGGCGCAGGAACCCGGCGCCGGTCGGCACCACGACAGGCGCGCTCAGATGTCTGGAGCAGCGGACCAATCATCACAGTACTTCAAGAAGCCCGTGGTGGGGAAAGAGCCAAACCTTACAGCAACCGGCGACCCACACGGCCCCGGCCTGCCAGGACGGGACCCAAGGAAGCCGGCGATCAGGGGCACTGGAGAGGGGGACAAAGACAGAGGCCCGGAGAGGGGGACCGGAGACGTGGGCAGAGGACCGGCGAGGGAGGCCGGAGACGGGGACTGGGACCCGACAGCGGAGGCCGGGCACAGGGACAGAGAACCGGCGAGGGACGCCGGAGACGAGGACCGGGACCCGGTGAGGGGGCTGGACGGCACCCGAAGACACCGGGCACGACAGGAGGGGCTCCACCCCTTGATGGCACCGGAGGACCAGGCGATGTGGGGCTCGTGCAGCGCGAGCCAGGGCCTGCCCAGGACCACAGGGACAAGAGGAGAGCTGGTGACGAAAAACTGGAGCCTCTCAACGTGGTCACCAGCAACGGTGAGAAGGACTGGACAGGTGCGTTGAGTGACGTCAGCCAGGCGGCGATGATCCATTGCGAAGACCTCCAAGGGCCTCTCGAGGTCCTCAAGCGGAATGCCGGCCCGGGTGGCAAACCCAACGTCCATGAAACTCCCCTCAGCACCAGAGTCCACGAGTGCACCCACCGTCGCCCGCTGGTCCACCCAGGCTAGGGTGACGTCCGCCAGACGGTTGGGTGGTGCATGGGTGGGTATGGACGAGAGGTCCGGAGGCGACTCACCAGCGGGCCTCCGGGGCGGGGGACAGGAAAGACGGCTCACCAGGATCTCCCGGGGTCTTGGCGAGCCTGGTCCTCCTGGCCGGGCACGGCAATTGGAGACACGGTGTCCACCCTGGCCACAGTAGAGGCAACGGCCGGAGAAGAGCCTGGACTCCCGTTCGGCCGGGCTAAGGCGGTTGCGTCCCAGCTGCATGGGTTCCTCCTTGGTCACGGCTCGGGAGGGAACAAACCCACCAGTCACGGAGGGGGCAGGACGGACAGCACTGTAGAGGCGGCCGCTGGGAAAGGGAGCCCCTGAGCGGAGGTCGATGGCACAGTCGTAAGGCCGGCGAGGCGGAAAGACCTGAGCCCTGGACTCCCTGAAAACCCCCTCGGGGTCGTAGTACTCGGGGGGTACGTCTGGGGTAAAGAAAACCTCCTCGAGGTCGTGGTCCTCGGGGGGTACGTCTGGGGTAAAGAAAACCTCCTCGAGGTCGTGGTCCTCGGGGGGTACGTCTGGGGTACCGAAATCCTCCTCGAGGTCGTGGTCCTCGGGGGGTGCGTCTGGGGGTCCCCGTCGGGTTCTCTCACGTCTTCTCTCCTGGAGGCGTCCGTCGACGCGGATGGCGAGGCTGAACAGGTCCTCGAGGGAATCAGGTTCCTCCTGGGTCGCGAGCTGGTCCCTGACTGCGTCACAGAGCCCTCTCATGAAGGTTAGGCGAAGAGCAGGTTCGTTCCATCCACTCTCCACCGCCGCCAGTCGAAACTCCATGACATAGTCCGTCACCCTGCCGCTCCCCTGTCGGAAGGTCCCCAACCGGGCTCCAGGGTCCAGACCTCGGGCTGGATGGTGGAACACTCTGCGGAGCTCCGCCACGAAGTCTGGGTAGGAGAACAAAAAATCTGCCTCCATTGCCCAGGAGGAAGTGACCCACTGGGCAGCATGGCCTGAAAGTAGGTTGGTTATATAAGCCACTTGGGACCCACGAGCAGAAAAACGGCTTGGTTGATGACGGAAAACCAACTCACATTGCATGATGAATGTGGCACACTCCTCGGGATTACCGTCGAACAGCCGTGGGACGGAGAGAAGGGGTTCCCGAGATGCGAGATCTGCTGGGGCTGCGGGGAATGTTCCTGAAGGGTGTGAGAGGTGAAAGGCATTAACGGTGTCGCCCAGCGAGTGAAGCTGAGCGAGAATGTCGGACTGTTGTCGTGCCAAAGCGGCCATTGAACCCTGAATAAGCAGGACCTGCTCTCGGAGTCCCTGTACAGCAGCTGCAGCCGCATCCAGCTGTAGGGCGTGTTCCTTGGCTGACTCTAACTGGACTGCCGCTGCTGTGCTGACTCTCTTGCGGGCGCAGACTGCGCAGGCCAGTACGAACCCCTTGACGTCGTTCCTCATGGTGGGCCACCAGAATCGACGAGCCAGGAAGGAGAACGTGCGATGAACGCCCGGGTGGCAGGCGAACCGGCTGGTATGGCCCCACTGGAGGACCCGGGACCGGACTGAGTTGGGGACAAAGAGACGGTTAACAGGTACATTGCCTGGAGCGCGATGGAAGCGTAGGGCACGCCTTACCACCCCCTTGATGCCCAAGGTGACTACTCTCTCTGTGTCGGCTGGGGTCGTCATTGGTTGGATCATAATGTTATGGTTTGACACCGACCCCAAACGCAACGACACAAGAGAGTAGGATTCAGAGTTGCCAAATACGAGGGCTTGTTTATTTAGTACTAAGAATAAGAGAAACAGGGAAAGCAGGTCAAACAAGACAGGTACAATGATCAAGGGGCAAAGTTCTGCTGCTCTGCAGCTTCTCCCGTGAGGGTTGTCTTGGGAAGCAGGTGTTGACTTCTGAACCGCTCTGCAGAATCCTCTCGGTGGGTTCTCAGATGTTGTTGCGAGACCGAGAGAGGGAGAGAGGGAACGAGTCAGTGACAGAGCAGTCTTAAACGAGCAGGAGAACAGGGTGTACAATTCTTCGTGTTAACAACACAGTGAGCACAGTTCCAAACACAGCCCAAGTGAATCTCTTCGTGTTAACAACACAGAGAGCACAATTCCAAAAACAGCCCAAGTGAAACTCTTCGTGTTAACAACACAGTGAGCTAAGTCCAAACACAGTCCCAGTGAATATCTTCATGTAAACACACAGTGAATATCTTCATGTAAACACACAGTGAATATCTTCATGTAAACACACAGTCCAATTGTGAAATAATATCTTCGGTGTGAGCAAACACACAGTGGATATCTTCATGTAAACACACAGTCCAATTGTGAAATAATATCTTCGGTGTGAGCTAGCACACAGAGGGAGATGGTAGATCCCAAAATATCATTCCATAAAGGAACAAGCAAAAATAGATAATGGCTGGGTGAGTGACTGTTTGACAAAAAGGTGGTAGTCTTCAGTGTAAGTTTACACACGAAAAACGGAATAGGTCAAGAACAGTCAAATAGATAACTCACCCAGACGAGATGCGTAATTGGAACTGGAACAACAGTGGAGGCGAGCGCGCGCCACGGGAGCAGGTATCCAAGCGAAGGCTTCTAGGAATTCCTGGAGAACAGCACAGAGAAAAAAGGCAGCAGCAGCAGCAACGGGGAAAACATCCAGAGACAAATCAAGGCGACAAAACAAGACGATCCAACAACTTAGGGTGGGGAAAAACGGGGTATAAATAATGAGGGATCGATTGATTGAAAAGCGTGGGGAAGTGAGAGAACCAATCAGCGACGTCTCTGGTGACGTCAACGGGGAGAAAGCAGTGACAGCTGGGGAATGTGATTGAAAAGCGTGGGGAAGTGAGAGAACCAATCAGCGACGTCTCTGATGACGTCAACGGGGAGAAACGTGTGAACGAGGGGATAGAACCAATTGACAGAAAATGAATGAAAACATAGCGAGGGTGGTTAAAGGAACAGAACGAGTGAGAGCGCAAGGAACAGAAACCTCACATATAATGCATTATTAACAGGTGTTTCAGGTCTAAATAGCTTAGTACTGTTGACATTACACTGCTTGTAGTAGTAAATCAAATACATGTAGCATATTTCTTTAAATAAAATTACAGAAAATTATCACTAAAGTGCTATCTGTTGCAGCTGCACACTTTTCCATAAAAATAGCATATTTGGATAAGTTTGACCATTTCTCAAAAACAGAAAATCATGTATTTTTTTTTAAATACAGAAAAGGATCACTTAAGTGCTATCTATTGCAGCTGCACTGTTCTCCATAAAAATAGCATATTTGGATAAGTTTGAAAATTTCTCAAAAACAGAAAATCATGTATTTTTTTAAATACAGAAAAGGATCACCAAGTTACCATTTCTCAAAAAATATTAATAAATACAGAAAATAAGCACTCGTTCACTCAGTGGACATTTCTAGCTCAATGCGAGGTCTGCTGCTGCTGGCTAATAATACGGTCAATACGTGGGGAGATCTTTGACAAGGCAACACGCATGTCATCCTCACACAACTTGGCCCTATATTTTGTTTTCAGAGCTGTCATGGATGAAAAGCCAGCTTCACACAGATATGTGGTGCTGAATGGTATCAACACCTTAACTGCTGCATCATGAGATACTTGGTACTCAGCACCACACTCTGAAACTAGCTCTCTAGGTGGTATCAGATGAGATTTCAATGAGTTCTTCCAAGAGTTTGGATGGAGATGTGTCAGGAAGCTTGTCTCAACGTTGTCTGTAAGGTTTTTTTATCTGAGTAACTTGGTGATCCTTTTCTGTGTTTTATTAAATAATGATTTTCAGATTTCTCAATCTCAAGGCACCCCTGGCAGCTCTCTGCCGCGGCACCCCTGTTGAGAACAGCTGCCCTAAGAGGCCTGCTGGAGCCGCCATGTAGGCCCCGTTTTATCAATGTGACGGCTGTTGGCGAAAAACCCACCCAGAGAGAGAGAGAGAGAGAGAGAGAGAGAGAGAGAGAGAGAGAAATAGAAATAGAGAGAGAGAGAGAGAGAGAGAGAGAGAGAGAGAGAGGAGAGAGAGAGAGGAGAGAGGAGAGAGAGAGAGAGAGAGAGAGAGAAGAGAGAGAGAGAGAGAGAGAGAGAGAGAGAGAGAGAGGGCAAGAGGGAAGAGGAAGATGGGAAACCCTGGGAGTTAGGGAAGAGAAGAGGAAGAGGAGGAGAGGGAGGGAGGAAACAAGAGACTGAAAGAGAGAGAGGGAAAGAGAGGGAGAGAGTGGGAGAAAGGAGGAGAGAGAGAGAGAAGATGAGAGAGGAGGTGAGAAAAAGTAGAGACAGATAAGGGATAGGGCTGATATTCTTACAACTCGTGTGTGTGTGTGTGTGTGTGTGTGTGTGTGTGTGTGTGTGTGTGTGTGTGTGTGTGTGTGTGTGTGTGTGTGTGTGTGTGTGTGTGTGTGTGTGTGTGTGTGTGTCTGTGTGTGGGGGGGGGGCACTGTGCCTGAGGCACGATAACACTAAGCATCTTTCTGTTATCTAAATGCCCATCTCTCTTTCGCTCTTAATCTCTCTCACTCCCCATTTCTCTATCTCCCTCATCTTATATATATATATAAATATATATATCTTCATCTCATATATCATCTTAATCTCTCTCTGATACATACAAACGCACACACACACACAGCGTGTGCGTTTGTAGCCTGAATGTGTGTGTGTGTGTGTGTGTGTGTGTGTGTGTGTGTGTGTGTGTGTGTGTGTGTGTGAGAGAGAGAGAGAGAGAGAGAGAGAGAGAGAGAGAGAGAGAGAGAGAGAGAGAGAGAGAGAGAGAGAGAGAGAGAGAGAGAGAGAGAGAGAGAGAGAGAT
This sequence comes from Notolepis coatsorum, assembly GCF_963971535.1. NCBI lineage: Eukaryota > Metazoa > Chordata > Actinopteri > Aulopiformes > Paralepididae > Notolepis > Notolepis coatsorum. The sequence goes on from NW_028172444.1 coordinate 16,819, forward strand.
AGCATGCATGCGTCTGTGTGTATGTGTGGCTACTACATGCCTGTCTGTGTGTGTGTGTGCACGTGCGTGCGTGCGTGCGTGCGTGTGTGTGTGTGTGTGTGTGTGTTGTGTGTGTGTGTGTGTGCGTGTGTGTGGGGGGGGTTAGCATGCAGGGAAATAAAGGCAGATTTTATGGTATTAGTCTGATACACTAAAAGCACAAGAAGGGAGGAGCATCGGGGCTAATAAGCTCATTCTACACATGGCTTTATAAAGCTGATCTGTAATCCGTGTGCGGCACGGTGGCGTAGTGGTAACACTGTCGCCTCACAGCAAGAAGGTCCAGGGTTCGATTCCCCCTTGGGGACCAGTTTTCCGTGATGCCAGGTACCCAGGTGGGTGATCTCCCACTGTGTGGAGTTTGCATGTTCTCCCCGTGCTCGCAAGGGTTCCCCCTCCCTGATAAGAGAAACCCAATGGAAAAACATGCACAACAACAGATCGCTAATGCTGTCGCGTCCGTGACGAAGGCGGGCAGGAGCACTTGGATGGTCCCCGGGCGTGGCTCACGCCACAGCCCTCGTCTGCTCCCGGCTGCCCTTGGGGGGGAAGGACGACGGGATGGGTTAAGCGCAGAGGAGTATCGCATCTGCGATCCTACAGAGACAATGCATGCGTGTGTGTTCCGGTGTGTGTGCTAAACTAACCGCTGTGTGTGCCACTAAAACATTGAGTGTCGTTGCATGCCGAATAAAGACCTCTGTAACAGGTCCTGCATTATTATAAATATCCTCTGACAAACACACACACACACAGAGACAACTGGCCGGCACCACACACACACACACACACACACACGTACGCAGGTCAGCGGTACAGTGACATGTGTTGGACGGGAGAGCAGGTCAGCTCAGCAGTAGCAGCACTAGACGCATTAGAGCAAGTAAGAGATATAACCCTATATGCAAAAAAAGTAAAAGTGTGCATACAAATTACAACAGTATTGCACAAGTGGAATGAGATATGATAGATTTAAATACGATGAATAAAATATAACAACATACAATATATGACAATGAGGATTTGTGTGTAAGAACAGTATTGCACATTGGGTATGTAGTTAGGGATGTCCGATATTATCGGCCGATATTGGCATTAAAATGTGATATCGGAAAATATCTGTATCGGTTTTCAAATTTTTTTTTTTTTTTTTTTTTTTTTTTTTTTTTTTTTACATTTCTATAACCTTTATTTACCCAGGCAAGCAAGTAAGAACAAATTCTTTTTTTTATTTATTGTCAAAAGTATGCATAATGTTGTGTTAATGTGTTTTTTGGGGGGGGGGGGGGGGGACCCTGCATATATCGGTATCGGTTGATATCGGTTGATATCGGTATCGGAAATTAAGAGTTGGACAATATCGGTATATCGGTATCGGTAAAAAAGCCAATATCGAACATCCCTAGATGTAGCAGTCCAGGTTTCAAAAGCAGCAGTCATGGTTGATGGTGCAGTTTCTATGTAAACAGTGTAGACAGCAGGTAAGCAGATATGCAAAGTGGAATATTTAGCTTCATGAGTTCAGATGCCTGTCTGGTGGTGGCGCTGCAGCCCTGCTTCTGTGTCGTCTGCCCACGTCTGTCAGCAGCCACCGCTGGTGAAATAATATCCTGAATGACGAGAGTCTGTTGCCAGTGATGTGATGTGCAACAGACTCTGTAGTGATGTGTGGCTGTCTCTCTGTGGTCATTGTCTGTGATGATGAAACAATGACCCGTGATGTCCGTGATGATCATTGTCCATGATGAGGCCCAGGACGGTCGTATTGTCAGCAAACTTGATGATGACATCGGAGCTGCGTGTGTGTGTGTGACCGCCGGTGTACTTAGACGGCGTTGTGTTAAAGATGACCGACAGGGAGACTGTTGGTCGTATTTATTTTCACCCTGTTGTTACCAAAGGCAACAAAATGCAGCAGCATTAGGGACACAGTCATGGCGTCTGCAGCACGAGCTACGATTGAGAGAAGACGTGACGTCCATTAGCCTGTTACCAGCGCACGTGCTGTGTGTGAACCCCCTACATGCTAGCTACTAAAGTGCATTTATCAAGTTGCCTAACACGGTCAAACCTCCCACAAAACAGCTGCACAGGTACACATTATCAACATGAGTTACATTACAAACTCGTTTTCACAGTTTAGGAATATAATATACAATATTTAACAACTTTTAGACCGAAGTCTATCATTGAACATAGAGCTGGGCCTCATCTGTTTCAATCCATGGAGACACTGGTGCATTAAATAGGAACCAGACAATATGCGTGAGCTCCGGAAGGGGCGGTGTCGATTTCAAAATAAAAGACTTAGCTCCCAAAAGTGCAATAAAATAAAACGAAAGCAATGAAATAAAACAAAAGCAATCAAATAAAACGTTAAGGATTATTAGTGGAATGTATTAAAGTGTATTTTGTGATGAGGTGTGTAATTATCCATACAAGGCAACAAGGCACTTGTTACATGTGTGTGTGTGGGTGACGTGTGTGCGCATGCATATCTGTGTGTACAAGGCGTATAGAGAGATGGGTGGACATAGGATGCACGACTAGGGTGACCAGATGCAAAAAGTCCAAAAGTGGGACAACAGTAAGATTTTGGTGGGACAAAGTGGGACAACAGTACGATTTTGGTGGGACAAAGTGGGACAGATAGATCATGTAAAAATGTGTATTAGAATAACTGCCATGGTCTTCACTGAATAGATTTAAATCAAAGGTTAAAGGTTAAATCAAAATAAATACAAATTAAATACCACCTAACATCTGTTTTAAATATTCAAACGTCATCACTTGACAGGAATGTCTTGTGTTTGTTATTCCCTGTTAACACAGAACTAGGGAAAACAGTGTAGTATAATACAAAAATAATAATACAAATAAATTGTGTTTCTATATTAGAATAACTGCCATGGTCTTCACCGAATAGATTTAAATCAAAGGTTAAAGGTTACCACAGTCGGCTGACCTGTATGAATGGGAGTGTTGTACTGTGTGATAGACACTTGTTATCTCAGCTGCAGTGACCTTGTCCGTCTGGCTATCATTGTTTGGTTTAAAAAGAAACGTATCCATAGATCTGGATGTTTCTTTTTGGTGAGCCACTTTCAAGTGAGACTCACGTCCACTTCAAGTTGTATTCTCCTCCATGCACAATTGAAAACGAACTATGACACAAAACACAGAAAGCCTGCTGCGGATTGCCTGCCATCTGCCTCACCCAGTCATGTGTCGTTTGCCAGTCTTGGTTGTAACTGCAGGTCCGTTTCTTTTTACTGTTTTCCATCTTGAACTAGTTCGCTTGTAATGTTGTTGTGTTTTTTTTTACCAATCAGATTTGCGATATGAGGTAGCGTCACGACTCAGACTCAGTCACGTCACAAGCAGGCAAGCAGCACGCTAAAGTACTATAACCAATCAGAGCAATGTGTGTGGACAAGAGGCAGGTTGCTACGTTTACTGTCTGTAGGGAGGGGCTTTTAGACGCATGTTTATTTTGGCTTTGAAAAGAGGGACATCCTCTCAATATGAGGGACGCGGGACATTTGGTCAAATGGTGGGACAGTACAACCAAAAGGGGGACACCTGGTCACCCTATGCACGACAGACAGGGAGAAAGAGAGAGATGATTAAGGGGAGAGAGAGAGTAAAGGAGAGAAAACATGTGTGCGCGTTGAAGGGAGAAGGGGGACCCCCCATGAACGGCCCTTCTAAGGTTTCTCCCCTCCACATTGCCGGTGGTGCTTTTTTCCTATTGCTAGGTTTTTACCTTACCTTCGATGGGGTATTGCATGGTGTTTTTTTGTTTTGTTCTTGATTTATTGTGATGTTTCTTCTTGACTCGTTTAACACTAGCACAACCATGGAGAAAATGTCACTGATTCCCGCCGGAAGGGGTCAGATGACCCCACAGCTTATATGAGAAATATGAGAAAAATAAACAGTGTAAACTATATAATTACCTCTTAATATAAAAATATGAGGTTTACCACAGGTTTGAGTGACAAAAAACCTTTTTAAATAAAAAAATATATAATAATAAATAAAAATATTATTATTTTTATTATAATTTTTTTGGATGGAAGAGCCACACATTGACGGGCAAAGAGCCACATGCGGCTCGCGAGCCATGGGTTGGCCACCCATGCGCTAGACGCTCGCAAAGTGCTGTGACTTTCCACATATATATTCCATAATATATGTGGAATAACGTTCTAATTACATTTTCCTGAAGTCCTTTTGAAATTTCAGAAACCGTGCCAGATAAACCAGGTACTTTTAGGAAAAGTCATTGAGTGACAGAGCTGGAGCTCATTTGACCCCTTGTCGGCTGTGCTAGTGTTAAAGAAGACGTGTCCGGCCCATGGGGACATTAACGTGTGGTGACGGGCCTTACAAATAAATTTGATTTGATTTGATTTGTTGAGGTGCCTTGTAGCAATATACTGGGTGTAAAACTAGGCAGGATGCATGCTGAGCAGCGCTGCATGGACAAGACTCTTTAGACACAAACCTGTACACAAGCATCCACCCCGACCCAAACCGTCTCAGTCAGACGCAACCTGTGCTCCTTATCCACCCTCTCCTCCGGCAGACTTTCTCTCTGCTCACAGATACGGCAACCTCCACCCTCCTCTCAGCCCTTGCAACTTCCTTCGACACGCTGTGTCCCCTCGCCCGAGAAGCCTGCTGCCCGTTCCCCACCCAGTCCATGACTGTCGGATGCAGTGAGAGAAGAAAGACAGGTCCTGAAAGCGGCCGAGAGGAAGTATAGAAAGTCACGGCTCACTGGTGACATCATTACCTGTCACAACCTCTTGTTAGCTTCCTCCAAAACCATTACTGCTGCCAAAGCTTCTTTCTTTCACCATAGGATCGAGGCTTCGGATAAGAACCTTCGCAAACTGCACGCCACCATGCCCCCCCCCCTCTCTCTGCCGAAGACTTTGCATTTTTCTTTGAGAAAAAAGTGGGAAACATCCGTACTCTTTCCCTCCCATTATTCCCATTACTTTTTTTTAACATGGCGGATCACTATCTGGTCCAGTGTAAATATTCCCGTCTGACAAGCTAGACGCACGAAAGAATAGTTGCATGTGTACTGTACATGCACATTCATATTCCAATAATAGATCAGGAACTGAATAGTATAATGTGTTTTATATTGTTGCTGTTGAATTCATTTATTTATCTAGTTATTCTTTTATTTATTAGAATTTCTTTATAGCTATAGTTCCAGAACATTTTAACATTTCCCCTACACAGTTTTGGGAGAATTTCCAATAATGTTGGCTTAAAGTTCATTGTGGGTCATCATGGGTAGCACCAATAGGATACAAGCATCAAGCATTGGGCTGTGCTTTGTAATACCATTTTATCGGCTTGTATCACAGGGTTATTCATATCTATATCTATATATTTGTTACGGACTGTGTCTTTATGTGTATATATATAGAGGGGGTAATGTATAATAAGCTGCTGTATAGGCATGTGTTGGTTGTTTTCTTTTGTCTCCCTCTTGTGTCTACATATCCCCACTCTCAGGGCCCCGTTCCTCGTACCTGGATAACTGAGTTAGCCGGATAACTTTAACTGGATAACTGAGTTAGCCGGACTTTCCGGTTCCCCGTACCTGGATTTTCCAAATCACCATGACAACAGATCCAAAAGTTTGAGCCTGGTCGAAAGCAGAGTTTAAGTTCAAGTTAGCCTGAACCATCGCCACGCCCCCGCAAAGAAGTGACAGCCCGTTTCCTGAAATTATTCCCACAGTCTACGATCTGCATTATACCATTCTGAATTACGTTTTTGTGCTCCATTCTTCCAGAGGGGGCTTTTGAAATGTAAAATAGACCCAAAATGCTGATACTAAATTCACTTTGTCCTAAATAATGCACGTTATATATACCGTGGCGCTCGCTCGTGCGATGTACACATTATGTGGTTATTTTAATTGTAACTGGGATTAAGATGTCTGATGAGATGCGCTGTTTGACGGATTTGAGAAATTGAATGAGCCGTTGACGTCACATTAATGAATGAGGATAAAGAGATAAAACTTCATTCAAAATAAAGAATATTCTAAACACGGGTCTCTCGTTCATTAATGTATAAACAATGAATTTATCCCATCTGGCACAGTGGCTCAGCGGTAGTGCTCAATCCTGGCAACCCGGCGACCGGGGTTTGAAACCCCGTCTTTCCAATATAAATTTTTGGAATATAATATTAATGATTATACGCAAAGGTAGCATAGTTTTAAGTTAAAATATTATAAATCTACATGCATTGAGGATGTCATTCTTTATATAGCTCTCAACGTGCACCAAATTGAATTATTCCTATATTGCAAAAAGAAGGAGATGACTGGGTCTCGAACCCCGGTCGTCTGCGTGAAAGTCAAAAGAACAACCCGTTAGACCACAGAGAAGATAAGTAAAAGATCGACCATACATCAATCAATGGGTAAGGGAGCCGTATCGTTATTCTGTATAACAGTTTTACTAATTATTTTCGCTAGCAAGATCTCATTTGATTATTCAATCCAGCAGGCAAGTTTAAAGAAATATAATCTGATTGATTGAGGTAATGAGGGACTTGAAATTAGCCTATAGATAACGCATTTAACTTGTCGGCGAGGCGATTGAGCCGTACTGCAATATGTTAATAAAGTTCTAAATCAATTAATCAATCAATGCCGCTAGAGAATCAGATTATCTGCTATCGATACGTGCTGGCTTTTCAACTGAAGCGGCCGCGCGCACTTAGCCTGGGTCTCAAGTCTGGCTTGAGTTAACGAGACTGAATCCACCTTCGAGGAACAGGAAAATCCCGGCTTCAAACATCGGGTTAACTGAAGCTGGATAATGACATCTTGATCGACTTAGTTGAACCAGGTACAAGAAACAGGGCCCTGGTGTCTCAGTTCCAGCAACAACAACAACAGCAGCAGCAGCAGCAGCAGCAGCTGAGGCTCGTCAAGCAATCAAGCTCCACACTCCTTCATATACCCATTTGTGTCCAGTGTTAGTTACCTCCCTGGTTCGTTTGGTTGTGGTAACTATACTTGGTCTGTGTGGGAGCTCATCTTTGTGTGGTCTGGTAATAGAGCTTGTAAAGGCTCTGGCACGTTGTACTGTTAGTTAGTTTAGGAGTTTAGTTTAGTTTTGCGCTGTTTGTGTGTTCTGTAGAGCTGTGGCCTTTTTGGCATTAGTTTGGTATAAAGCTGGTAGCTGAAGCTCTGGTTCATTGTGTTGTGTTTAAATCATTATAGTTTGTTGCACATTTCTGTTAACCCTTTGAATATTTGTTCTCTTGTGTCACCCTGCCTATGGTGATTGTTTTTCTTGTGTATTAATCTTTTGTTTCGCACGCAGGGACATTGAGGACAGGAAGATACCCTGGGTCTACATTTTGCATCACGTAGGTGACCTGCTGTTAAAGACACCAGCCTTAGAAGTGAGCACCACCACCTGTACTTTTGGGCGTCCGCGCCTGTAAGGGGGGGTGGGCTTTTAATTTCCTTTTGATATTTCATTTGGTGCCACTGGTAGGTCCTCCTTGCTCTCTGTGTTGCTGAGTTGTGTTTTGTGAAATAAATATTATTATTTTGCTAATTGTCTCTTGGATTGTGTCACTGACTGCACCCTCACCTACCCTCACCTACCCTGTCTGTGGCCTTGTGTTGCGTCTCCCTACTGGGGTACGTAACAATATTTCCAAAATAAAAAAAATAACCAGTGATGCATGCACCTAAAAACACAAACTTCGATGTAATACATATGTCTTACTGCATAGATACCCATACTACACGTTCACAAATAGTTATACACAAAAACATGCTTCATACTCGTGTACACTCGTACTAGGGCTGCATGATTAATCGGAAAAAAATCGCGATCTCAATTCATAGACCTATGCAATCTCATTTCTAAATGATGACGCTTTTTTTAAATAATTTAAAATAAAAATTGGACTTTTCTTTTTTGCTTTTTACTTTACTCTTTTAAATGATGACGAAAAATAAGAATCGTGTGTGAGAATCGTGATCTCAATACACACACACGCACACACATACCCTCTATTCTACCCTCCCTTTGGGCAGTTTCTCAACTGAATCGTGTGCTGCTATACTGCATCGATGAGTCATGACACAACTCACACACACACACACACACACACACACACACACACACACACACACACACACACACACACACACACACACACAGAAGAAGGACAATCTACCCCTCGCTGAGTCTCAGCTGGTGCATTTATCTGCTCAGCTAGTTAGCTGTGTGTGTGTTTATGTGCTCTCTCCAACTCTTTCTCTCTCCATCTCTCTCTCTCGCTCTCTCTCTCGCTCTCGCTCTCTCTCTCTCTATCTCGCTCTCTCTCCATGTGTGTGTGTCTCTCTCTTAATCTTTTTCTCTTTCTCTCTCTCTCTCTGTGTTTGGGCCATGGGACTGGTGAATTTTCTGGGGTCTATTTCAGGGTAGTGTTTCTGGCTGACAAAGGACTGCATATGCGTACACACACACACACACACACACACACACCCACCCACCCACCCACCCACCCATGCACGCACACACACACACACACACACACACACACACACACACACACACACACACACACACACACACACACACACACACACAGACACACACACACACACACACAGACACACACAGACACACACACACACACACACACACACACACACACACAGACACAGACACAGACACACACACACACACACACACACACACAGACACAGACACAGACACACACACACACACACACACACACACACAGACACACACACACACACACACACACACACACACACACACACAGACACACACACACAGAGGCACGAATGCACATGCACACGAACACGCACACAATGAGGGAGCTCCCTCAGGAAGGGGGTATTGTATACAGTATTCTGGGCAGCCGTTCAGAGCTTAGCGGGATTACCGGGCTGATCTGGTTAGATTTCATATTTTCGACAGTGGAAGAAGGTTTTGCTCCATTTAAGAGATCAGCTATGGAAAAAGACAGATAACAGACCTATCGATACCCGAGACATTGATACTGAGTCTTTGGGGGTAGAGTGTAATTACTAGCGCTGCCCACGACTAGAGAAAGTCTTAGTCGATTCTCTTGACTGTAATAGTCAAATAATTTGTTGATTTACATTTATATTGTGTTTCCTCTTTAAATCGAATGCTTACCAGGGATGTGCTTATAATTTCTTCAGGAAATAACTCATTCAGCATGGGGAAATGTTTTAAATAATAATAATAATAATAATAATAATAATAATAATAATAATAATAATAATAATAATAATCATAATAATAATAATAATAATAATAATAATAATAATAATAATAATAATAATAATAATAATAATAATAATAATAATAATAATAATAATAATAATAATAATAATAATAATAATAATAATAATAATAATAATAATAATAATAATCATATAATAATAATAATAATAATAATAATAATATAATAATAATAATAATAATAATAATAATAATAATAATAATAATAATAATAATAATAATAATAATAATAATAATAATAATAATAATAATAATAATAATAATAATAATAATAATAATAATAATAATAATAATAAAATAAAGACAAAAAAAGTCTTGGGTCGACTAAGATCGAACTGACTGAGTAATTGACTAAGATAAGATAACATCAGATAACATAAGAGAAGATAACATAAGATAACATAAGATTTATTGATCCCCTTGGAGACATTTAGGTGTCATAGCAGTACGGGGGAGGGGAGGTACAAGGTAATAGAAAGACAATAAATATACTGTAGGTCATACAAATCTTTTATTTTGTATCTACTTTTTCTCCCCATTTTTCTATTTGTCTCCCATCCAATTCTACCCTCCCCTGTCTCAAACGTTGCTAGACCATGCCTCCCACTGGTCGGCTGCAGTGAGGACCAAGCCTTGCATCACGTGTCCCCTCCGGTACACGAGGAGGCAGCCGTTGCATCTTTTCACCTGAACAGCGCGATCTCTCAGTGGCGAGGAGTAACGCATGGGAGGCTCACGCTGCCCCCGATACTTCCTGATTCTGCTGTACAGGCGCACCAACCGACCTGTAGGAGTCGCTGTCCACAACGTCCGATCCCCACCCACCGGCTTTCCCACCCCCTAACACTGCCAATTGTGTTAGTATGAACGACCAGCCAAGCCGGAAGCAAAGCCGAGAGCTGGGCTCGAACCCAGCATCTCCTGCGTTAGTGGCGAGCGCCTTGCCCACTGCGCAACTTAGCCGCGGTCATAGAAATCTTGATGAATAATGAATACAAGTAAACAGTAGACAAAAAGGTGCAGGCGATGGTTCTGCCACCATTGGTTCTCCAGCTGCAGGCAGCAGTCCATGCTCCCGGGTTGTGGAGCCTGATGGCGACTGGCACAAAGGACTGGCAGAGGCAGTTAGTGGTGTGTCGGGGAGGGGGTATGAGTCTGTGGATGAACGTGCTCCTCATCTTGAACAGCCCTTGTAACTATACCTGGGTTGTACTGTAGAGACTGGTTAAATGTGGTCTCAAGACCACCTTTTGAAGTTCTCTGTCGCGTCTCTGAATCAACTGCATTTTTAAGCTGGCATTGAGCGAAGAGCGTCCACATCACAGAGGACCTGACATGGTCAACACACACAGACACTGTGTTAAAAAAGGCGAAGCAGCGCCTCTACCACCTGAGACAACTCAGGAAATTCAGAGTATCAGGGAAGATACTCCAGTCCTTCTACTCTGGGGCTGTGGAGAGCATCCTGACTGGGAACATCACTGCCTGGTTTGGAAACTGCACTGCCCAGGATGCGTCTATTCGTTTCCTAACGCATTTATGCTTCCGCGTTCGCGTTTTGCGAATTTGATTGGCCACTGACGTTTATCGTCATGTGACATGTGCGCACAATCGCGTGACGCGCCCATTTCCGCCTCGACCAGCAGCAAACTACCTAACGTCTAGTTTATCACTGGTTAAGCTTAGGCGACTCTTTCGAACCTTAACCTTTCGAACCAAACTCTAACCTTAACCAACTTCGAAAGAGTGCCTAAACTTAACCGGCGAAAGAACTTGCCGTCACACGATTGGTAGACGCGCCCAGGATAGACGGCTCTACAGAGAGTAGCAGCGCGTACTACGGGTATTGCACTACCACCCCTGCAGGACTTATACAACAGGAGGTGCAAATCCAGAGCCTGCTGAATAATGAAGGACCCTCACCACCCCAACAATAGCCTGTTCAAGCTGCAGGCAAGTGCCTCCGCATACATGCAGAGAGAACAGAGAGACTCAGGCTCAGCTTCTTCCCCCAGGCCATCAGAACACTGAACAATGATCTCTCCACACACAAGCACACATGAACACACATGAACACGCACGCACGCACGCACGCACGCACGCACGCACGCACGCACGCACGCACGCACGCACGCACGCACGCACACACACACACACACACACACACACACACACACACACACACACACACACACACACACACACACACACACACACACACACACACACACACACACACACACACACACACACACACACACACACACACACACACACACACACACACACACACACACACACACACACACACACACACACACACACACACACACCCTGCACTCTCTCACACACAAACACACTACAGGTCACTTTAGAAAGAAAAAAAAGGTCACTTTAAAAAACATAACTGTATGTTATGTTATATACAAAAACATACAGTTATATTATAGCATAACTGTATATTATATAGTATATTGTATAGTAGTGTATATATGACTCATTACCTTCAATTCGTAAGCTTAGCATTGTATTGTATTTTATCTTAGTACTTTTTATCATGTCTATTGTATTATCTTATCTATTCTATTTTAACCTATTATTATTTGTATTTTTGCACAATTACGGCGGGCATGGCCACCTTCATTTCACTACATGTCTCGTGTATGCATGTGACTAATAAATCTCTTAAATCTTGAAAAGTGGACAGTTTTAGAGGAGGACAGGTCAAGTCCACAGGCCGTTATTATACTCTCCTGTAATGTCTGGTTAATGATGCTTTAGACGTGAAGCACCTCTTAGATCAGTGGTTCTCAGTGTGGCATCTGGGGACCCCCGAGGGTCCTGGAGGGGATTCCAGGGATTCATGATTTAAAGCAGCGGTTCTCAAACTACGGGTTGCGACACAAAGTGGGGTCGCGCATTGGCAAGAAAAAAAAAAAAGAAGAATAAACAAATATATAGTATACAAATATCTATAATATATATTTTCTTATGTTCTGGCAACATATTTTGGCTAAATATGCCTCGTTTTATAAATGTGTAAGGGATAAGCTACGAGGTCATTGTCGCAAAATAATTGACCGACACAGAGTTTAAAATACCGAGCCGCCTCGGCGAGGTGTTTTAAACGTCAGTGAAGTTCAATTATTTTGCATGGCTAACTTACTAACAATATACCTAATTCATTTTACAAAATCGACAAGACGAGATCAAATGCAGACGCAGTTGTTATGTGGCTCTGTCAGCCCAAATAAAGTGATTATTATTATCGCCGGCAGCCCGGCAGGTGTGTCTAATTGCACTGAAACAGTGTGTGTCAGTGGGGCTTGATTGCGAACAGCTGCGCACAGCGGTCATTATTGTTCCACAGAGGTCCGTTATCGAGTAATATCGGACCTCTGATGAGCGCTATTGACCAATCACAAGCAAGCATTTCGGCGAATGTGAAAACGCCATGTAATAAGTATTGATAACATAGTGCTGTAATAAAATGTTATAATAAATATGCATGGTCAAGTTCAACAACGTGTGCTTTTATTTTGATATTGCTTAATTCCATGTTGAAATTACGCAATTTACATTAAGCATGGGGTCGCCAAACAAAATCCTAAATAAAATGGGGTCGTGGTATAAAAAAAAGTTTGAGAACCCCTGATTTAAAGGGATATTTCACTTTAGTAGAACTTTACCAGCAGTCTTACGTCTAATATAAGTGCACCTGCAAGAAGTAAGCTACATGTAGCGCGACCGGTGCTGTCTGTCTCTCTGTTGTCCA
>NW_028172444.1:32500-35000 GCF_963971535.1 Notolepis coatsorum
TCGCAGATTTCACCATGCAATAAGGGGATTTATCATCAGCCAATGGACATATCGATCTACCAGATGGCGATCGATAACGGGGAAATGCTCGGGGGGGATCCCATCGGACCACGGGAAGATCTTTTTCATCCCGATCTGGCCTTGTTTTGATAGCCATCCAGGCGTTCGGCCTATGAGGCTAATGAGGCTAACGCGGTTATTGGTAATCAATAATCAGAAACGACGTCCCCCGCCCCCCCCCCCCCCCCCCCCCTTTCATGCATACATGCGTGAGGATCGTGCCGATCATATGCAGTTTGAGTTTTAACTGGAGCGTATCTATAACCGAAATGCCATTGGATTTAACGTTATTAGCTATTAGCCCTTTATCTCGCCTTCCAGGAAATATACTAGACCAAATCCGGTATAACGCTTATATTCACGGCGCTATAAAATGAGAACGTATTGATGAATTTTGTTTTTCTTTAAGCCATTGTGGTAGATTCTAGACACATAGATCATCATTAAATCAAACGAAGGTGTTATATTTAGAGATAACAGCTGCAATAGTAAAGTCAACCGAATATATGCTTCTGGTGATTAGATTACTCTGCCCTTTTGCCTGTCTCACTAAAATAGACAGGGATCTTGAGTTCACAAACAAAGGTGAATTTGCATACAAAGTGTGGGCAACAGCCGAGTCTAAAGATATCCTGTGTGATCTGTGGAACTGGTCCTGTGAGGACAGCTGAGTAGACAAGTTTCAAACCAAGACAATAGAGGAACTGTTTACAAAAGCCACCTGGGTTCGTCAGGGGTGGGGGGCAGGAAGCCTTAGTTACCCATTCACACACACACTCACATTCACATTCACATACACACACACACACACACACACACACACATAGACACACACACACACACAGACACACACAGACACACACAGACACACACACAGACACACACACACACACACACATAGACACACACAGACACACACACACACACACACACACACACACACACACACACACACACACACACACACACACACACACACACAGACACATAGACACACACAGACACACATAGACACACATACATATATATATATACACACACACAGATCAGAGATATGAGCATTTTGTATTGATCTGAACTACAGTTTGCAGAAATTCAATGTCTACAATTAGTTAATGTGTCTGTTCTGTTTTCTTCATCTATGCTAATCAGTTTTATTCTGGTCTATTCTATTCAGTTCTATTCTGATCTATGGTATTGATTTGTATTCTATTCTATCCAGTTCTAATTTGATCTGTTATTCAGTTATATTCTATTCAGTTTATAAAATATTGATGTAAGCTAACAGAATGATTAGATTTGGTAGCAATTTATTGAAAGTCAGCCGACTTTGTGGTAAAGAAGATTAGTTTCACTTAAGGTGAAACTAGTCCTAAAAATAACAAAATGTGTTTAAGTATGATATATCTGTGTTTATGTAATCAATATATCTTGATGTGTTTAAGTATGATATATCTGGGTTTATGTGAAGAGGGTTGGCCTATTAAGCCAAACCCATATTTTCAAATACAAGCTTAGCAGGCCTGGGATTGGAGGAAAGAATTTGATGATGTCATTCTGATGACATCACAAGATCCTGCAGGTCTTGGCTATAAGATCTGGGTGTGATGGGGGGAAGAGGACTCTGAGAAAACCCAACTCACCAGGACAAGACCTCTGACCATCTCATCCACAAGCAGGTCGGCAGAAGAGAACAAAGGAACTTTTTGGAGGGAAAACGGAATCCTCTTTGTTATCAGCAGAGAACAAAGACTTTCAACAACTTATCAACTATCATTCTCTTTACTGTAATATTATTCTGGTTGTATCAATTACGGCATAGTGTTTTTGATCACAATTATAGCATTCTTTATTGTAATTTGTATACACTCTTAAACTTTGATTAAACAGCTGTTGTTAACTACCTTTTCCTCCTAATTCCTTCTGCCTGCACCGCTGAAAAGAAGAGAAGTAATTCCCAGAGCTTTAAAGCTATTGAAACAACGCAGAGTACTAAAGCACCCGGTTCTGAACAGAGCAGAACCGTAATAGCTTGGGAATCCACTTCACCATTTTGAAGGGATGGTTTATGGACTCAATTGACAATGAGAATGGGACAGATAGCAATACTATAAAGTATAGATTTAGCTCTACAAACAGCCCCACGTCTGTTTACATTTCCCGGTCCTCTTGAGATGAATTAGACTCATCCCAGTGGCCGCGATTGTGTTAATATCGAGGGCATATGTGTTTGTTTCGGCATTGATGTGTTTTTACAAATGTATTACCTTAAATAATAAAAGCCGATCCGTCAGGTGTAGGTTTGAGTGCGCTAGCTGTGTACTACTGTATCTCTCCCCTGCATGGAATGCTTGGTTACTATGGTTACTATCTGCTGCCTCACCAGAAGAACGATTCGAACAGTGAGTTTGCTTATTCTTCAGAAATATGACATTTAGAC
>NW_028172444.1:39712-71469 GCF_963971535.1 Notolepis coatsorum
CTGTGGCTGTAACACTGGCTTGTTTGTATTTCTTTAAACCAATCACAATCATCCTGGGTGGCGCTAGCCGGATGTCATTGTCGGGCTTAACACTTTCAGTGCCATAAACGAGAATTCTCGTTTCTTGGGGTTGTTTTTCCTTTTTTTAATTTTAATACCCTATTCAATGTCAGGAGCTGTATGTTGCCTGTAAAAGGCATACTGGGACTCCGAAGTGCAGTGCCGGCCGCATCCTACCAGGCGGCGGGTATCGAGCACCCTTTGAAACCTTGTGTCTTGGGCTGTGCGTCGAATATATGGGTCCGGCTCGGCTCTTTTTCTCCGGGCAAGATGAGCGGTTATAAGGCTCAGATTGAGAATAATCAAATACTCCTGATCCATGTTGTGTGGTGGATTATGTTGGCGACACAATGGATATCAATACTTGGAATGGCGATCAGATAATTGGAATATTCTTTTTGGGGTACATCCTAGTCAAGGTAAGGGCTATATGATATCAATCTTGCGTTGATCCAAGAATGTCTTCATTGCGATCCGAGCGTATGTGTGTAACGTTAGTCCGCAACGTATTCCGTTGGTGACAATCAAAGCATCAAAAAACGACCCCCCTCCCTACCCTTTCATGATGGGGCCTAGACCGTTCTAAAACCATACTCATATTCCACGGTATAAAACGGGAATGTATGGATGGAATCACTTTGAGTGCTAATTAAGTAGAGTAACAGAGGTTTGAACACACTGAAGTAAAAGGTGTGTGTACTCACATTCTCTTTTACCGATTGCCAGATGCCTGTTTTTAAGTTCCAGCTGAGAGGTAGTAGCTGGAAAACTAACGGTTTCATACCCTGAAGTCTTATGTTGTACATGTTTTACTATGTAATGAATGTTTTACAAAGTTTTTTTTTGTAATGTGTGTACTGGTACATATTCGACATGATTATCCAAAATGGCCGTCCGCTCCCATTCATTCAGAGGTTCTCGTCAAAACAATGGACTTCTTTTGTCTTCTTGTGTCACCTTCTCAGCACCCGTCTGGGATCGCCTTTCGCTACAACGGTGGTCAATCATTTTTGCCATCAGTGGTGACTGGTCACTGGTCAGTGCAGGACCGTTCCACAAACCGGACGTGGTTCACTCGTCCGAACGGCTCGTCAAATGACGCTCGCCGGATTTTGTCTTGTAACTCGAGAATGGAATCGTGCAATAGGTTGAGTGTGGTGGGCGACCGAAAGGCGGCAAATTCAACTTTCCAACAATGTATCGGTTGATCGGCCTCGAGGATAAAGTACCGCGACATGCACACGAGTGTGTGACGGCCCCAATACGTATTCGGGCCATCGGATCTTTAAGAGGTTAAGTAAAAGTACCAGTGCCTTGAAAATGTACTTAAGTCTCTCTCTCTCTCTCTCTCTCTCTCTGTCTTCTTGTCTCACTAATGCCTCTCCCTTTGAAAGGGATAACCTGTCCCTCGTGAGTCCTTAAATTGATATGGTTGTGGACCCGTCGACCAAAGATTCGCGGAGACAGAGTATTTCAAACGGAGCTTTTATTTATTGGTCACAGAGAAGAGAGAACTCTCCTCCTGCAGCCCATGGGCTCAGCTCCTCGCACCACCAGTAGAAGGAAGAATTCATCACAGTACATGTCATTTATACACTCTTGACGGAGGGAGAAGGGGAGGGGTGTATGTGTGTATATGTTTGTGTGTTGTATGTATGGGTGTGTGTGTGGTGTGTGTGTGCTAGGCTGTGTGTGTGCTTGTTTCAGAAGGGGGGGCTAATAGGTTCCAGATGTAGACCGGAGAGACCCCTAGTCCTCGAACAACATCTCCATAAATCATGGGCGCGACAGCTGGGTGGGGGAGAGGAGGTGTGCGCGTGTGTACGTGAGTGTGTGTGCGTGTGCGTGAGATGTACAGGGGGCCCTGTGTGTGTGTGGGTGTGTGTGTGAAGGAGCCTACAGCCAGAGGTCAGCAGGTCACGGCCACATGCAGGGAGGAGAGAATGCAGACAGAGGAGAGGGTGCAGCTGCACAAGCAGATATAAGATATCAGACATTTACATCGAATTTTACTAGATCAATGAACTAAAAACTATCAATCCCCCTTTTTTGACATTAAATCCATATGTCAAACACAACAGTTCATTGATGGATTGGTACCCGTCGATTGTCACCTCATTACATGCATCACATCCAATACCAGACGGGATATCAACACCAGGAGAGGAGAGAGAGAGATATAGAGGGAGGGGGGGGGGGCGGGAGAGAGAGAGAGAAGAAAGAGAGAGAACACGATTCTGCAACTTCTCCAGACGATACACGTAACCCCGTTGGACCCCCCCTTACTCAGGCACACACAACGTCCATCAGGGCGCTACCTTCCCTCTGTTACAGTACACCGCCCACCTGGGGTCGGCCCTGTCTCCTAGAGGGCAAGGGCTGACCTCCTGAGGGTTGGTCCCCGTTCCAGGTGCGGGTCCCCTAGACAAACGTGTCTCCTCTGGTCTGCTGCCTCCTCAGTGTATCTGGACTGTCCTCTCCACCTCTCGCCAGCTAGCCCCACCGTCACTCCAGCTCAGCTCAGTGTCTCCCTGCTGCCGCTTTCCCCCGTTCTCGTCGTGGATGATCTGCCTGTCGTAGGACGATCTGCGAGTGCCTATGATCTGCGGTGCGAATTTTACTAGATTAATTAACTAAAAATCACCTTTCACATTCTTGCAGTGTTTTACAACATACAGCAATCCGCCTACTTTATGGTGCATGATCTTCCAGCAAATTTGTTTACAGAGGAAAGTAGGCACAAGGGTATATTGTCACAGTAGCAAATGAGTTTGAGGTTCAATTACTGGAGAGAAACTCAGAGAGAGCATAGGGACATAATGTGTTCAGTCATTAGTCAGGCTACGCTAGCAGGTAACATAGTCTCTCTTTCTCTTCTCTCTCTCTCTCTCTCTCTCTCTCTCTCTCTCTCTCTCTCTCTCTCTCTCTCTCTCTCTGTTTCTCTCTCTGGTCTCTCTCTCTGTCTCTCTGTCTCTCTTCCTTGCCTGAACCTTGTTTGAATTATTGACCAATCACTGTTTAGACGGTGCGTGATCAGGAAGTTCAGCAAATATGTCCATCAGGCTCTGTACTGTACGCTCAACAGAGGGGGTTTCTGGGTAGAGGGGCTCAGGGAACACCATGGTGTTGTGTGTGCGTGTGTGTGTGTGTGTGTGTGTGTGTGTGTGTGTGTGTGTGTGTGTTGTGTGTGTGTGTGTGTGTGGGGGGGGGGGGGGGATAGGTGACGCATCATGCGGGCAGTAGTCTGAATATTTTTAACACAAACATTAGTAACGCTACTCTCTCTCTGTACTCTCTCTCTCTCTCTCTCTCTCTTACATCTTACTCTCTACCTCTGTCGTTCTTCCTCTAACTTTCTCATCCCCCTCAGTCTGCTTCCTCTAATCTCTCTCTCTCTCTCTCTCTCTCTCTCTCTCTCTCTCTCTCTCTCTCTCTCTCTCTCTCTCTCTCTCTCTCTCTCTCTCTCTCTCTCTCTCTCCCCCCCTTTCTCTCTCTTCTCCTTAATTCTCATCCCACTAATTCTGTCTCTTTCCTCCTCCACACTATGTGTCTCTAGTTGGAAATGTATTTTCTCCCTCCATATAGTGTTGCCCTTCTGTCTGTCTGTTTCTCTGTCTGCCTGGCTACCTGTCTGGCTGTCTGTAGTCCGTCTGTCTGCCTCCTATCTGCCTATCTGCCTGCCTGTCTGTCTGTCTGTTTCTCTGTCTGTCTGGCTGTCTGTACGTCTGTCTGTCTGCCTCCTATCTGCCTGCCTGCCTGTCTGTCTGTCTGTCTGTCTGTCTGTCTGTCTGTCTGTCTGTCTGTCTGTCTGTCTGTCTGTCTGTCTGTCTGTCTGTCTGTCCGTCTGTCTGCCTCCTATCTGTCTGTCTGCCTGTCTGTCTGTATGTCTGTCTGTCCGTCTGTCTGCCTCCTATCTGTCTGTCTGTCTGTCTGTCTGTCTGTCTGTCTGTCTGTCTGTCTGTCTGTCTGTCTGTCTGTCTGTCTGTCTGTCTGTCTGTCTGTCTGTCTGTCTGTCTGTCTGTCTGTCTGTCTGTCTGTATGTCTTTCTGTGTGTCTGTCTGTCTGTCTGTCTGTCTGTCTGTATGTCTGTCTGTCTGTCTGTCTTTCTGTCTGTATGTCTGTCTGTCTGTCTGTCTGTCTGTCTGTCTGTCTGTCTGTCTGTCTGTCTGTCTGTCTGTCTGTCTGTCTGTCTGTCTGTCGGTCTGTCTGTCGGTCTGTCTGTCGGTCGGTCGGTCTCTCTCTCCATACTAAACAGTGTTATGTTGGTCTGTTCTGAAGATGAAAATGAAATTACTGGGGAGACAGCTGCAGTAGACAGGAGACACACACACACAAACTCTCTCACACACACACACACACACACACACACACACACACACACACACACACACACACACACACACACACACACACCACACACACACACACACACACACTGTAGGGCCCATCTCAGGTTGTTTAGGCCCGCGTGTCACTAGTCATATTCTGGTTGGAGTGGTACAGAGTCATCTTCACTGGCCACAAGGAAATAGATTGAGGGGAGGTACTGTAATGGAATCATCTTGCAAACGGTACATTTCTTAACCCACAAATCAACTCCTAACCTTTATTTTATACGATCGTTGAACCAAAACTAATCAACGATTACGCAACTTTTAGTTTTTGCCAGCCTGACATAAAATCGTGTTCTAATCTAAGATTTGACTGAACTGTATAAGATCACAGGGTTGCCTGTGTATCTATATATAAACCACTCCATGTCTGTAGTGCGCGAGCTTCGGTGTTGAACCTGCACTGATGACACCTTGTGGCCATGAGAGGTAACTGCACCTTGTTTGAACATGGAGGATAAGAGAAAACCTTATCCTCCATGTTCCACATTGTATGCACTCTAGACATGTGACCATAGCCGTTTATATATGTCGTGGTGCCGGTCATACATGACCAGAAGAACTGCTCTGGGTTGTTACTGTGTTTCACGCATTCCTGTTGGCAGGGTTTTCTCTGACTCAACTCCATGATTAAAAAATGTCTTTGGGGTTTATGTGTTTGTTGGTGAGTTATTTGATTTATGTGTTTCTGTAAGTTTGAATTATGTTTGTATGATTTTGTGATGTGCCAAGTGTGTAGTATGTGAGTGTGTGTTTGTCTGACGTGTGAAGTGTGTGAATGTGTGTTTGTGTAGTATGTAAGTGTATGTTTGTGTAGCATGTTGAGTGTGTTTGTGTGACATTTGTAGTATGTGAGTGCATGTTTGTGTGATACGTGTAGTATGTGAGTGTGTTTGTGTGTTTGAGAGAGCGCAAGGAGTATGTAGACTTGTGCGTTTTGGTTGCATGAGATGTCAGAGTGTGGACAATTCAGTGTCTGTGTGTGCGTGTTGTGTGTGTGTGTGTGTGTTGTGTGTAGTGTGTGTGTGTGTGTGTGTGTGTGTGTGTGTGTGTGTGTGTGTGTGTGTGTGTTGTTGTGTGTGTGTGTGTGTGTGTGTGTGTGTGTGTGTGTGTGTGTGTGTGTGTGCGCGCATGTGTGTGTGTGTGTGTGTTTGCCAACAAATTCTTCCCTCTAATTCCATGAGGTTTCTCTGACCAGGAGTGTGGAAGTCAGTCCAAAGTGTTACCCACACACACTCTCTCCTCTATCTTTCTCTCTCTCTCTCTCTCTCTCTCTCTCTCTCTCTCTCTCTCTCTCTCTCTCTCTCTCTCTCTCTCTCTCTCTCTCTCTCTCTCTCTCTCTCTCTCTCTCTCTCTCTCTCTCTCTCTCTCTCTCTCTCTCTCTCTCTCTCTCTCTTCTCTCTCTCTCTATTGCTCTCTCTCTCCTATACAACCTGACCTCTGTTGCCCTGGTAACAGTGAGAGGCCTTTCCATCAGACATCTAGTTAACACAGTGGAATTACAGACACGTGTGTTGTAGGCTGTGTGTGTGCGTGTGTGTGAGAGAGGAATATATATTTTTATATAAATATATATATATATAAAGAGAGAGAGAGAGAGAGAGAGAGAGAGAGAGAGAGAGAGAGAGAGAGAGAGAGAGAGAGAGAGGAGAGAGAGAGAGAGAGAGAGAGAGAGAGTGCAAGCCTGCATCCAAGTTTGTTGTAGGTGTGGCTACTGCATGCCTGTGTGTGTGTGTGTGTGTGTGTGTGTGTGTGTGTGTGTGTGTGTGTGTGTGTGTGTGTGTGTGTGTGTGTGTGTGTGTGTGTGTGTGTGTGTGTGTGTGTGTGTTCTATACACGTGCTGTCTTTTCACTCCTGTTTGGCCGCCAAGATACTGATAGCTTAAAGATGTCTGAGAGAGAGAGAGAGAGAGGAGAGAGAGAGAGAGAGAGAGAGAGAGAGGAGAGAGAGAGAGAGAGAGAGAGAGAGAGAGAGAGAGAGAGAGAGAGAAGAGAGAGAGAGAGAGAGAGAGATGAGAGAGAGAAGAGAGAGAGAGAGGAGAGAGAGACCTAGGCTCCGGCTACTGTTTTGGTTCAACTCTAACCAGGGAGACTCATAACTCACTGATAGATGAGTGAACACTAACAGCCAGACCTGCTCCTCTCAGAGAACAACACTAGGATCCTATGTCTGGCAGAAGTCAACATGTCTACTGCTACATGATGCAGAAGCCTCTGACATCTGCTCCTCGGTTACCTCCTGGTTGTGTGTCCAGATGGCTGGGGAAATGTGTGTGTGTGTGTGTGTGTGTGTGTGTGTGTGTGTGTGTGTGTGTGTGTGTGTGTGTGTGTGTGTGTGTGTGTGTGTGTGTGTGTGTGTGTGTGTGTGTGTGTGTGTGTGTGTGTGTGTGTGTGTGTGTGTGTGTGTGTGTGTGTGTGTGTGTGTGTGTGTGTGTGTGTGTGTGTGTGTGTGTGTGTGTGTGTGTGTGTGTGTGTGTGTGTGTGTGTGTGTGTGTGTGTGCATGTGCGTTTTTGTGTGGGTGTGCGTGCCGTGCATGTGCGTGTGGAATGGGTGTTCCGGTCTCAGTGTTTGATCACATCAATAGCTGACAGGAAATAAACTGACCATTGTCCACGTGTCAACATTACCTTTCCTCCCAGGTGTCAGGCTCCTCATTCACTTCCATTCATTTTGAGTACCAAGTCTAAATGTCATATTTCTGAAGAATAAGCAAACTCACTGTTTAGAATCATTCTTCTGGTGAGGCAGCAGATAGTAACCATAGTAACCAAGCATTCCATGCAGGGAAGAGATACAGTACACAGTGCATTCAAACCTACACCTGACCGGGATCGGCTTTTATTATTTAACCGTTTTGGGGCCAACCACGGATAAATCCGTGTTTCAAATCCAACGGTTGAGGACCAACCACGGACATGTCCGTGGCAAGGTTGTTTTGGCTTTATTCCATTGTAATAACCTACTCTATGTCACCGAGCTGCACTGCAGATCTACCCTCCTCTTCAAATTCTGAAAAGTGCATTACCGGCCAGATCCTCTTAGGGGCGCTGTCTCGATAATGCAGTGTGCCCTGTGGCAGAACGGTTACTTTCAATGTGGTTTCCAGTTAGCTGGATTCTGGATGTGCAGCCTAGTAGCTTGGAATACCTTTTGCGACGCCAAATTCACTATGCAGTAAAGGAATATATCATCAGCCAATGGACATATGGATCTACCAGATGGCGATCGTAACTGGGAAAAGCTTTGGGGATCCAACCGGCCACGGTAAGATCTTTTTCACATAAATTACATGCTGATCAGGGCTTGTTGTGATAGCCATCCACCCGATCAGCGAATGAGGCTAATAAGGCTAACGCGGTTATTGGTAATCAATAATCAGAAATGACGTCCCCCGCCCCCCCCCCCCCCCCCCCCCTTTCATGCATCATGGTGGACCATCATACCGATCATATGCAGTTTGAGTTTTAACTGTAGCTTCTGTATATCCAAAATGCCATTGGATTTAACGTTAGTAGCTATTAGCCATGTATCTCGCGTTCCAGGAAATATCCCAGCCGAAATCCCTTATAACGCTTATATTCAAGACGCTATAAAATGAGAACATATTGATGAAAAAATTATTTCTTTAAGCCATTTTGAAGGGACGGTTTATGGTCTCAATTGACAATGAGAATGGACAGATAGCAATACTATAAAGTATAGATTTAGCTCTACAAACAGCCCCACGGACTGTGCAAGTCTGTTTAGAAATGCTGGCCATCTACAGTGATTTTAGACGGATCCAATTGGCCATGAATGTGTTAAGGTAATACATTTGTAAAAACACATCAAATGCCAAAACAAACACATGCCCTCGATATTAATATTATTATTATTATTATTATTATTATTATTATTATTATTATTATTATTATTATTATTATTATTATTATTATTATTATTATTATTATTATTATTATTATTATTATTATTATTATTATTATTATTATTATTATTATTATTATTATTCTTTTTTATTTTACTTTATTCTTCAGAAATCCAATATATAGGTCATCGAAATCAATGGAAGTGAATGAGGAGGAATGGTGCATGTTGACAGCAGTGTTGGTCAACAGAGAGACAGACAGACAGACATACAGACAGACAGACAGACAGACAGACAGACAGACAGACAGACAGACAGACAGACAGACAGACAGACAGACAGACAGACAGACAGACAGACAGACAGACAGACAGACAGACAGACAGACAGACAGACAGACAGACAGACAGACAGACAGACAGACAGACAGACAGACAGTGTTGGACAACAGACAGACAGACAGACAGACAGACAGACAGACAGACAGACAGACAGACAGTGTTGGACAACAGAGAGACAGACAGACAGTGTTGGACAACAGAGAGACAGACAGACAGTGTTGGACAACAGACAGACAGACAGACAGACAGACAGTGTTGGACAACAGAGAGACAGACAGACAGTGTTGGACAACAGAGAGACAGACAGACAGACAGAGAGACAGAGAGACAGACAGACAGCAGTGTTGGACAACAGAGAGACAGACAGACAGTGTTGGACAACAGAGAGACAGACAGACAGACAGACAGAGAGACAGAGAGACAGACAGACAGCAGTGTTGGACAACAGAGAGACAGACAGACAGACAGACAGACAGACAGACAGACAGACAGTGTTGGACAACAGAGAGACAGACAGACAGACAGACAGACAGACAGACAGACAGACAGACAGACAGACAGACAGACAGACAGACAGACAGACAGACAGACAGTGTTGGACAACAGAGAGACAGACAGACAGACAGACAGACAGACAGTGTTGGACAACAGAGAGACAGACAGACAGCAGTGTTGGACAACAGAGAGACAGACAGACAGACAGACAGCAGTGTTGGGCAACAGAGAGACAGACAGACAGACAGACGACAGACAGACAGACAGACAGACAGACAGACAGACAGACAGCCAGACAGACAGACAGACAGACAGACAGACAGACAGACAGACAGACAGACAGACAGACAGACAGACAGACAGACAGACAGACAGACAGACAGACAGACAGACAGACAGACAGACAGACAGACAGACAGACAGACAGACAGACAGACAGACAGTGTTGGACAACAGAGAGACAGACAGCACCGGCCGCGCTACATGTAGCTTACTTCTTGCAGGTGCACTTATATTAGACGTAAGACTGCTGGTAAAGTTCTACTAAAGTGAAATATCCCTTTAAATCAGGGGTTCTCAAACTTCTTTTTATACCACGACCCCATTTTATTTAGGATTTTGTTTGGCGACCCCATGCTTAATGTAAATTGCGTAATTTCAACATGGAATTGAGCGATATCGAAATAAAAGCACATGTTGTTGAACTTGATCGTGCATATTTATTAGGGATGCACCGAATATTCGGCCACCGAAAATGAACGGCCGAAAATGGTTAAAAAAGGAATTTTCGGCTTTCGGCCGAAAGGGTGTTAGCACCGAAAATATATCACCGAATGTCAAAGAACAGGGTTACGTAACGTTTGTAACCTAAAGTGTTGTTGTGATGACGTAATCAAAACGCGGCTACGTGAGCAGCTTGGCAGCTCTTCCTACGTTCTGCAGCCTGTGATAACTAGCTCCTCTTGGGAGTCGTGCTGTTTCTATATGTAAACTCCGCAAGCAACGCATCCAATAAATGCATCTTTAACATGCTTTATATCCTCGCCATTACTATATGCCCGTCGCGGTTAAAACCGTTTTAACTAACGTTAGCGTTAAGCTAGCTAACAATGCCTGCAGTCCTCTTTGACCCGTCTCTCGTAAGCTATGTCATCCCCCGCTAAGAGTCACGGGAGATGTAGTAAATACAACAGTCCTTCCATGTAGGCTAGAACGTGTGTGTGTCTTTATGCAGATCTGTATGCAGTTTTAAAGCACCTTGGCTTTGTTCTGAATGCACTTTGTTGTAGTTATCCTACAGAAAAAAGAAAATGCACTTGACTTTAATGCACATTTTGTTGTATGCAAAGAGAAAATGTTTAAATTGTACAATCTTTCAGCAGTCAGTCTGGAATTAATGTATGCATTCAAAAGTGCTGAATAAATGTTTTATGGGCCTATAATAGTGATTATTAATATTATTTAAGTAAAGTTTTGCCATAATCATGTATTTTTCCATAATCAGGTAGCTGAAAAAAGAATACATTATTTATATTAATCATTTTCGGCCTTTCGGCATTCGGTTTTCGGCCAACTGTTTCCTATTTTCGGTATCGGTTTCGGCCAAGAATTTCCCATTCGGTGCATCCCTAATATTTATTAGAACATTTTATTACAGCACTATGTTATCAATACACATTTATAAAACTAGGCATATTTAGCCAAAATATGTTGCCAGAACATAAGAAAATATATATTATAGATATATACTGTGTATACTATATATTTGTTTATTCTTTTTTTTTTCTTGCCAATGCGCGACCCCACTTTGTGTCGCGACCCGTAGTTTGAGAACCGCTGCTTTAAATCATGAATCCCTGGAATCCCCTCCAGGACCCTTTGGGGTCCCCAGATGCCACACTGAGAACCACTGATCTAAGAGGTGCTTCACGTCTAAAGCATCATTAACCAGACATTACACACGAGAGTATAATAACGGCCTGTGGACTTGACCTGTCCTCCTCTAAAGCTGTCCACTTTTCAAGATTTAAGAGATTTATTAGTCACATACATACACGAGACATGTAGTGAAATGAAGGTGGCCATGCCTGCCTTGATTGTGCAGAAAACACAAATAATAATAGGTTAAAATAGAATAGATAAGATAATACAATAGACATGATAAAAAGTACTAAGATAAAATACAATACAATGCTAAGCTTACGAATTGAAGGTAATGAGTCATTGTGCAGCTTTCTATTGTGGTGGTGGAGTTTAGGTGCACTTTAGTCTGTGTGTGTAAATAAGTAATGTTTTGTGGTGTTTTTTATGCTGTGCGTTTATGTGAATGTTGATTAGTGGTAGTTGAGCTATGATTATAATTATGTTTTCATTTTCGGATGTATGGAGGCACTGTATGCTTGATTAAAGTTGTGAATGGAGATGTAGTCATTTCACATGTGATCCAGGGACGTAGCGAGGAGTGGGCTGTAATTGGTCGAGATACGTCACGTGGTGTCAGTGAAACTGTATACAGGAAGTTGTGGGGAATTTGACAGCAGCGAAGGGAGACGATTGAGAACCGGTGAGTGGATGTGTGTAAGCGATTTGTTTTAAGAATGATAGTAGTATTGTGGTAGTTATTGATTGAATGTGTGTCTTGTTTCAAGGTTTGTAACCTGTTGGAGGAAGAATTAAAAGCTTTTTGCAACTGAGTGGCATCCTGTTCATCCCTTCACCCCAGCTGCGGGTGTAAAGCAGCACAGTTACAAACCGCGGGCGGCGGCAGAAGAGTGGCTGAACGCGCCGTCAGATAAGGACAAAACAACCGAGGGATATGAGGTACTCCTGTGTCGTTGTAAATGAAATAACTCGCGCATCAGGCCATACGGGTCAGCGAGCAGGAACGTTCACCTGGTTCAAATGCTAAATACAAGAAGCTAACGCAGCTGGATAAGTGAATGAATGAAAACGGTGTTTGACAGATGTCAGTGCTAACGTCAAATGCGATCAGGAGTAATGCCAAGCTACTGAAATTAGCTGTCAAATAGCATACCAACACTAACGTGGACAAACATGAAGGCAGCTAAAGATAAAAGTTATAGCTCATTACTAGCCCTGTGATGGTGCCAATTTTATTATTTAGGTATAGATGATTTAGTAGCCCTCTAATGTCAAGACCTTTAGCTTAGTTTGAGTGTACCCGGGTGGCAAGCCGGCGGGAGAAGGTGAAACCTACTCCACTTTGTTTATTTGTATTGTTTTCCATTTTTGGGCGGTATCCCTGGGGGGACCTCTGGTGAGCCTGGTAACGCCGCTGAAGACTAGTTAGGCTAGGATAGTTAGGGAAGAAGCTTCTGAGCTAGTTTTAGGCAGCTAGAGAGGGCGGAAGACACAAGGTAGATAAGGAGTTACGGGTACGCTCAATTAGGTTAGGTTATTATTTATTGGGTTATTTATCATTACAATTATTTATTTTATGGTCAAATAAATAATAAATAAATAAAAATAAATAAAAATTGATCAATTAAAGAAAGAGAGGGCCAAAGTGAAGGCAGCTTTCACAAGAAAGGCCAACAGCATTTTGCGAATGGCGCCAACTATGCTGCGAGAGGAATTGAAAAGTGAGTGGAAATCCCTTTCTGAGGACGCAGAAAGGCTTCATGCAGCTAATTATATTTGTGAGGCCTGTCTGATTGATGAAGCAGGCGACATGGAGGCTGTGGATGATAAAGCCAAAGCAGACTTGGAGAGGGTAACCATAGAGTGTGATACAACATTAAAAGAGGTGAAGCAGGCAATCCATTCCAACCTTTGGTCAAAATATGCAGAGACCGAGCTAAAAGCAGCCATTGGACGGGCAGAAAGAAGCTATGAAGGTGCGGGAGAAGTTAACCTGGAAACAATCACCTATGAAAATGGTAAAGAACAAGTCACACTCGTGGAATCTCTCATCACCAAGGCAGGAAGTCTGCTAGCTGTCTGGGAAGGGTGGATCCCTGAAGGCGCTGCGTGCGAGGTTAGTAAGAAGCTGCAAGTGCTGGAAGACAAGAGAATTGACCTCTGGCAAAGGTGGGTAGTTGATTTCGGCAGGGTCCAGAAAGAGCAGGCTGATAGAGCCATTGAAATCAGGCAAAAGGCCACCTCTGACATCGCAGAAGCTGAAAAGGGAGCCGCTGAGGCTGAAAGAAGAGCCGCCGAGACCAGGCTTAAGGCAGCCGAAGTTAGCGCTGGGTCTGAGGAGAGGGCCGCAGAGGCCAGAGAAAAGGCAGCTGGGATTCAGTTGGAAATGGCAGAGGCCGCCGCAGAAGAGCGTGCCGAGCTGGCCAAGGGGCAGCGGAAAGCATGGGAGGAAGCACAGAGTGCTAGCCTGGCGAACCTGGGAGCAGGAGGCTCACAAGCATCAGCCTCACCAAGAGTTCGGCTCCAGCCAATAAAACTACCAAAATTCAACGGTTGCATGCGAGACTTTCACCGTTGGCGAAGAGACTGGGAAAACCTCCAGCGACAGGGAGATCCATCTGGGTCAGCCGAAGTGAAGAAATTCCAGCTCCTAGACAGTGTGGAGGAGAGAGTCGTCAGTGGCGTTAGGCTCTCAAGCTACGACACAGCTCATGACATGTTTAGGGTCCTTGAAAACCGGTTCGGGAATAAGACCACCATCGCAATTCAAATAATTGAAGAGTTGGAGAAGTTGCCGGTGGCAAAAGGTAACCAGCCGAGGAAAACAATAGAGCTCATCCAAGCTGTTGAGAAGGCCCTTACTGACCTGACAGACTTAGGGAGCATTGATGCTATAAAGAATCCACTTGTTATCAAATCTATTGAGAGCAAGCTGCCTGAATGTGAGCTGAGGAGCTGGCTCACCTTTAAAGCTGCACCTGTGAATAATGTCACCCCTGAAGGCCACTTTGACGCTCTCCTAAAATTTCTAAAAAACGAAGAAGTAGTCCTTGAGGCATTGGTGCAGCTAAGACCCTCGGAGGTATTCGAGAAGCCAAGCAAGCCAGAGTGGAAGGCGTTCACAAGGGCCACAGGAAAGGATGCGGCTGGAGAAGAATGCAGCGTGTGTGGGGATGAGAAACACGGAGGCAGGATTTTCTTCTGTAAAAAGTTCAAAGCGCTCAGTCTGGCTGAGAAGAGAGACATTGTCGAAAAGAATGAAGCCTGCCAGAGATGTTTGGCATCCCATCAGGAGGATGGAGAATGCAGCGACAGGTTCCTCTGCAGGAAAAAGTGCTGCCAAAAGGGAGAGACCTCCGACCACCACTACCTCATGTGCTCTGCGGAAGGGGGGCAGAGAGGAGATGAGAGGAAAAGGGGAAGGCAAAGGGTGGAAACAAGTGGCGCAAACGCGGGAACGCTCTCAGATGAACAACAGAGGGCGCTTGCTAATATCTCCCCCGAAGCAGCAGACCAGATTATAAAGGCATTCACCAACCAAACAACGGTGTCAATGAGTACAAACACTTGGAGTGGTAGTCTCCTTGAAGAGATTGGCCTGAGAGAGCATCCTGTGCTTATGATGATCATGGAGGTCACGACAAACGGAGGGCAAACTATTGGGACCCTGGTAGACCTCGCGTCCGACACTAACTACATAACCCACCAAGCTGCCGAAAGACTCAGACTGAGAGGGGAGAAAATAACGTTGGTCGTGCATGGGGTCGGAGGAATGAAGGTGAGAGTCGAGACTGAAAGGTACCTGCTCAAGGTCAGGATGCGCATTTCAGAGAACATGTGGAGTCCCCACCAGATAGTCTGTTATGGCCTGGATGAAATCGCCCGAGCAGGCAAGGTCGTTAGCCCAAAACAGCTTCAAAAGTTCTTCCCAGAGGTCAAGACAGAGGAGCTGGTCCGGCCAGAGAAGATCGAGCTCTTGATCAGCCACCGGGAGGGACGGCTTGCTCCACAGCGGATGAAAAGAGTGGGAGACCTGGTGCTGTGGGACGGCCCACTAGGGAAGACTGTGGGGGGAGCGCACCCTGATCTGTTTGAGGAGATGGAGATGTCAATTCACAACTCGAGGACTCATTTTGCGCGCTCTATGAGAACAAAGGCAGTCAAGGTGGAGGAGATCTCCTGTGAGCTGGTAAACACCAGAAAAGGGGCTCAGGGCCCGGAGCAAGAAAGTGAGGAGGTCAGAAACACAGCCACGACCAGCAAAGAAGTTCTTGAATGGTGGAGGTGGGATAGCATCGGAGCCGCCTGCGAGCCAAAGTGCGGGGGATGTCGGTGCGGGACTTGCCAGCCAGGGGGAAAGGAGATGACTCTAGTAGAAGAAAGGGAACTAGAAAATATCAAAGAAGGTCTGTCCTATGTGATCACTGACAACCATAGCAACTCACCTCACTGGGATGCAGGATACCCCTGGACAGAAGATCCTGTTTCGCTTCCATACAACAGGAAGGTGGTCTTAGCGACGTTCCTGAGGACCGAAAAGCGCCTCATGAAGGACCCATTATGGAGAACGGCGTATACAGCACAAGTTCATGAGATGGTGGAAAGAGGAGCAGCCATCGAGTTGGAGAAGAACATGATCAGCAGTTGGAGAGGGCCTGTTTGGTACGTGAGTCATCTAATCGCACCAAACCCACATTCTGTCACTACGCCAGTGCGCCTTGTCTGGAACAGCAGCCAGGAGTTCAAAGGGACGAGTATGAACAGCATTCTGCTGAAGGGTCCAGATGTTCTAAATCCCATCCGGGCGGTCCTGCTCAGGTTCAGGACAGGAGAGCATGCGGCCATAGGAGATATTAGAAAGATGTATAATTCTGTGTGGTTAAATGAAAGAGAGGTCCACCTTCATCGGTTCCTCTGGAGGGACTCACCAGAGGAAGAGATCAAAGATTTCGCCATCACTCGGGTCAACATCGGAGACAGGCCAGCTGGGTGCATAGCACAGCTGGCTATGAGGGAAACGGCGAGGCTTCCCAAGTTCTCTCACATGGATGAGGAGAGGAGGGTCCTTGAGGAGGACAGCTATGTCGACGATAGCTGGACAAGATCACGAGAGGAGTGGAAGAGATCCTCACCGCTGGAGGCTTTTCTCTCAAGCCATGGGTTCGGTCCGGTCAAAGTGGGAGGCGTGAAAGAAGTCAGCCCAAACAATCTATTGAGACTCCGAATATGGCGCTCCAAACCCTGGTGTTGCCCAACCAGCTAGGGCAGGAAGACAACAAGGCCCTCGGCGTTGGCTACTATGTTGATAGTGACAGGCTCTTCCTGATGGTCTCGATAAATTTCTCCAAAAGAAAGCAGAAGATGAGGACAGGGGTCGACCTTCTTGAGGGGGAGGTCAGAGAGCAGACGCCAGATCCTCTGACCAGAAGGGAGCTCCTGAGTCAGGTGGCAGGGCTCTATGACCCTATCGGGCTTGCTACCCCGGTCAAAGAGAAAGGGGCCATTCTGGTGAGGAGAGCTTTCCAGGTGGCTGGGGGAGGGGGCTCGAAGAAAGACACGTGGGACCATCCTCTTCCAGCAGACCTCCGAACAGAAGCTATCAAGCTCTTTGAGGAGTACAGTCGACTTCGTCAAGTTGGTTTTGAGAGAAGCCTCACTCCTTCCGGATGGAGAGGGAGGCCGTGGGGTGTGACATTTTCTGATGGAAGTGATGATGCTTTCGGAGCTGTCCTGTATCTGAGGTGGGAGACATCAGCAGGGGTGGACATTCGTCTCGTCGAGTCGAAGGCCAAGCTGACACCCCTTGACCAGAAGGGTGATGTAATCAAAGCAGAGATCTGTGGTGCAGTCTTTGCAGCCAGATTGAAAGGGTTCTGGGAGAGGCAAGGCCGTCTGGAGGTAGAGAAGTGGTTTCACTTTGTAGACAGCCAAACTATACTGGGAGCAATTCAGAGGGAGAGTTACGGGTATCAGACGTTCTTTGCGAACAGGGTTGGGGAGATTCAGAAGGCAGGGCCAGTAGCCGACTGGTGGTGGATCCCAGGGGATCTGAATGTCGCTGACCTTGTCACTCGAGGATGTCCCCCGGAAGACCTGGATGAAGGTTCCAAGTGGCAAAAGGGACCCGAGTTTCTAATAAGGCCTGTGGAAGAGTGGCCCATGAAGTCCGCGGCAGAGGTAGCGGCTAACACCAGAGAGGCTGTGTGTAGGCTCCAGAGGAGGGCGTTCACAGCGGTTCTTACTCGAGCCCAGCTGAAAAAGGCGTCAAGTTCGTCCGAGAAATCTCCGAACGAGGCGGACAAGGCTCCCGGGCTCTCTAAGAAAGGAGAAAAAGAGCCCTCTAGCGAGTCCGGAAGCGAGGAAAAGCTCTGGGGGGCAGCCATCGTCAATCTCGTCAAACCTGAGAAGTTCAGCAGCTTGACCAAGCTCTGTGGAGTGATCAGCTGGGTCCGCCGAGCGGTGAACAAGTGGCTAATCCGAGGAAGAGCCATAGAGAGAGCAGAGTGGGAGGCCAAGCACTCAAAAGAGAAAGAGGGCAAGCCTGTCCTCGACGCATGGGAGCTTGGGGCCGCTTTCCGAGAACTTTGTTTGGCAGCTCAAAAAGGGGTAGCATTCCCTGAGTCAACACTGAACAGGCTCGTGGTAGTCAGGGAGGAGGTGTCAGGGCTTCTGGTGTGCTTTGGAAGGGCCCGGGCAGCGGGGGAGTCAGGAGTGCCTCTGGTTCCCTATAGAGCTTGGGTCAGCACCCTCGTGGCGCGAGAGTCTCATGAAACCAACCATGAGGGAGTCGCTGGCACTATGTTGCGAATGAGGAGGAAGGCTTGGGTGGTTCAGGCTCAGCGGGTTGCAAGGAAGGTTGGGGACTGTTGCGTCTCCTGCCGGAAGACCAGAGCAAAGATGTGCCAGCAGGTTATGGCTGACCTTCCCTCTGAGCAGACTGAGCCGGCTGCCCCATTTGAGTTTACAACTCTGGATCTGTTTGGCCCATACATGGTCAGGGATGTGGTAAAGAAGAGGTCTAGGATGAAAGTCTGGGGTGTGGTGTTCTCTTGTATGGCTTCTAGAGCTATGCACGCCGATATGGTGGAGGGACTGTCCACAGAGAACTTCATGGGCACTTACCAGAGATTCACAGCGCTCAGAGGACACCCGAAGAAAATCTGGTCAGACCGGGGCACAAACTTTGTTGGAGCTCGGCCTGCACTGAAGGAACTCTATGTTTTCCTAGACAGTCTCGACAAGGATGAAGTAAGGGGAAAGGCTGCCAGACAAGGAACCGAGTGGATCTGGGTGTTCCACCCAGCCGACTCACCTCACAGGAATGGTGCGGCGGAAGCAGCAGTCCGCATTCTCAAGCAAGCGCTGAGTAATGTGGGAGGTGGCGGGGACCTCACAGGACTAGAGTTCCAAACTATGCTCTACATGGCAGCCAACTTATCGAATGAGAGACCGATCGGCGCCAGACTCCAGGTCCAAGATGACGCGGTAGAGGTGATCACCCCCAACACCCTGCTACTGGGGAGGGCTGGACCCACAGGGGACTCACGGAGCTACGAGTTCCAGGGCTACCCATTTGTGAGATTGAGAGCAGTCCAGACTGAAGTAAACAAGTTCTGGCAGCGGTGGAGCCAGCTTGCTGGACCAGGCTTGTTTATCAGGCCTAAGTGGCATAGTAAGGCTCGCAATGTGGCAGTCGGAGATCTTGTTTGGCTTGCCGATCAGAACGCGCTAAGGGGTCAGTTCAGACTGGGCCGGGTTGTGGAGGTGGCCCCTGACGTGAATGGGGTCGTCCGTGATGTCAAAGTGAGAACGTGCCCCAGCTGTCCAGTGGCCTCGGGCAAGCGTCCGGAGAAGATCAGCAGCGATCATAGACTCTCTATTGTCCTCAGCAGAGACGTCCGAAGACTCGTGGTGCTCTTACCTGTAGAAGAGCAATAACAGCACCCCATGAGAAGGTTGATCCGAAGATTCCACCGCCAAAGGAGAGCGGTTATTTGTTGTGGTCTCCTTGGGTCTAAAGTCCAGGATACCAAGTGGGAGGTGTGCAGCTTTCTATTGTGGTGGTGGAGTTTAGGTGCACTTTAGTCTGTGTGTGTAAATAAGTAATGTTTTGTGGTGTTTTTTATGCTGTGCGTTTATGTGAATGTTGATTAGTGGTAGTTGAGCTATGATTATAATTATGTTTTCATTTTCGGATGTATGGAGGCACTGTATGCTTGATTAAAGTTGTGAATGGAGATGTAGTCATTTCACATGTGATCCAGGGACGTAGCGAGGAGTGGGCTGTAATTGGTCGAGATACGTCACGTGGTGTCAGTGAAACTGTATACAGGAAGTTGTGGGGAATTTGACAGCAGCGAAGGGAGACGATTGAGAACCGGTGAGTGGATGTGTGTAAGCGATTTGTTTTAAGAATGATAGTAGTATTGTGGTAGTTATTGATTGAATGTGTGTCTTGTTTCAAGGTTTGTAACCTGTTGGAGGAAGAATTAAAAGCTTTTTGCAACTGAGTGGCATCCTGTTCATCCCTTCACCCCAGCTGCGGGTGTAAAGCAGCACAGTCATATATACACTACTATACAATATACAGTTATGCTATAATATAACTGTATGTTTTTGTATAGTTAGTATAGTATAGTTATATATTATATAACTATACTATACTAACTATACTATACAAAAAGTGACCTTTTTTTTCTTTCTAAAGTGACCTGTAGTGTGTTTGTGTGTGAGAGAGTGCAGGGTGTGTGTGTGTGTGTGTGTGTGTGTGTGTGTGTGTGTGTGTGTGTGTGTGTGTGTGTGTGTGTGTGTGTGTGTGTGTGTGTGTGTGTGTGTGTGTGTGTGTGTGTGTGTGTGTGTGTGTGCGTGCGTGTGTGTTCATGTGTGTGTTCATGTGTGTGTGTTCATGTGTGTTCATGTGTGTTCATGTGTGTTCATGTGTGTTCATGTGTGTTCATGTGTGCTTGTGTGCGGAGAGATCAGTGTTCAGTGTTCTGATGGCCTGAGGGAAGAAGCTGAGTCTGAGTCTCTCTGTTCTCTCTGCATGTATGCGGAGGCACTTGCCTGCAGCTTGAACAGGCTGTTGTTGGGGTGATGAGGGTCCTTCATTATTCTGCAGGATTTGCACCTCCTATTGTATAAGTCCTGCAGGGGTGGTAGTGCAATACCCGTAGTACGCTCTGCTACTCTCTGTAGAGCCGTCCTATCCTGGGCGCGTCTATTCGTTTCCTAACGCATTTATGCTTCCGCGTTGACGTTTTGCGCTCTGATTGGCCACTGATGTCGTGTGACGGCAAGTTCTTTCGCCGGTTAAGCTTAGGCACTCTTTCGAAGTTGGTTAAGGTTAGAGTTTGGTTCGAAAGGTTAAGGTTCGAAAGAGTCGCCTAAGCTTAACCAGTGATAAACTAGACGTTAGGTAGTTTGCTGCTGGTCGAGGCGGAAATGGGCGCGTCACGCGATTGGGCGCACATGTCACATGACCAGAAACGTCAGTGGCCAATCAAATTCGCAAAACACGAACGCGGAAGCATAAATGCGTTAGGAAACGAAAGAGACGCATCCTGGGCAGTGCAGTTTCCAAACCAGGCAGTGATGTTCCCAGTCAGGATGCTCTCCACAGCCCCAGAGTAGAAGGACTGGAGTATCTTCCCTGATACCCTGAATTTCCTGAGTTGTCTCAGGTGGTAGAGGCGCTGCTTCGCCTTTTCTAACACAGTGTCTGTGTGTGTTGTCCATGTCAGGTCAGCTTAAAAATGCAGTTGATTCAGAGACGAGACAGAGAACTTCCAAAGGTGATCTTGAGACCACATTTAACCAGTCTCTACAGTACAACCCAGGTATAGTTACAAGGGCTGTTCAAGATGAGGAGCACGTTCATCCACAGACTCATACCCCCTCCCCGACACACCACTAACTGCCTCTGCCAGTCCTTTGTGCCAGTCGCCATCAGGCTCCACAACCCGGGAGCATGGACTGCTGCCTGCAGCTGGAGAACCAATGGTGGCAGAACCCTCGCCTGCACCTTTTTGTCTACTGTTTACTTGTATTCATTATTCATCAAGATTTGTATGACCGCGGCTAAGCGGCGCAGTGGGCAAGGCGCTCGCCACTAACGCAGGAGATGCTGGGTTCGAGCCCAGCTCTCGGCTTTGCTTCCGGCTTGGCTGGTCGTTCATACTAATACAATTGGCAGTATTAGGGGGTGGGAAAGCCAGTGGGTGGGGATCGGACGTTGTGGACAGCGACTCCTACAGGTCGGTTGGTGCGCCTGTACAGCAGATTCAGGAAGTATCGGGGGCAGCGTGAGCCTCCCACGCGTTACTCCTCGCCGCTGAGAGATCGCGCTGTGCAGGTGAAAAGATGCAACGGCTGCCTCCTCGTGTACCGGAGGGGACACGTGATGCAAGGCTTGGTCCTCACTGCAGCCGACCAGTGGGAGGCATGGTCTAGCAACGTTTGAGACAGGGGAGGGTAGAATTGGATGGGAGACAAATAGAAAAATGGGGAGAAAAAGTAGATACAAAATAAAAGATTTGTATGACCTACAGTATATTTATTGTCTTTCTATTACCTTGTACCTCCCCTCCCCCGTACTGCTATGACACCTAAATGTCTCCAAGGGGATCAATAAATCTTATGTTATCTTGTGTTATCTTCTCTTATGTTATCTGATGTTATCTTATCTTAGTCAATTACTCAGTCAGTTCGATCTTAGTCGACCCAAGACTTTTTTTGTCTTTATTTTATTATTATTATTATTATTATTATTATTATTATTATTATTATTATTATTATTATTATTATTATTATTATTATTATTATTATTATTATTATTATTATTATTATTATTATTATTATTATTATTATTATTATTATTATTATTATTATTATTATTTAAAACATTTCCCCATGCTGAATGAGTTATTTCCCGAAGAAATTATAAGCACATCCCTGGTAAGCATTCGATTTAAAGAGGAAACACAATATACACGTGTTGATTAGTGTGTAAATCAACAAATTATTTGACTATTACAGTCAAGAGAATCGACTAAGACTTTCTCTAGTCGTGGGCAGCGCTAGTAATAATTACACTCTACCCCCAAAGACTCAGTATCAATGTCTCGGGTATCGATAGGTCTGTTATCTGTCTTTTTCCATAGCTGATCTCTTAAATGGAGCAAAACCTTCTTCCACTGTCGAAAATATGAAATCTAACCAGATCAGCCCGGTAATCCCGCTAAGCTCTGAACGGCTGCCCAGAATACTGTATACAATACCCCCTTCCTGAGGGAGCTCCCTCATTGTGTGCGTGTGTGTGTGCATGTGCATTCGTGCCTCTGTGTGTGTGTGTCTGTGTGTGTGTGTGTGTGTGTGTGTGTGTGTGTGTGTGTGTGTGTGTGTGTGTGTCTGTGTGTGTGTGTGTGTGTGTGTCTGTGTGTGTACGCATATGCAGTCCTTTGTCAGCCAGAAACACTACCCTGAAATAGACCCCAGAAAATTCACCAGTCCCATGGCCCAAACACAGAGAGAGAGAGAGAAAAAGAGAAAGATTAAGAGAGAGACACACACACACACACATGGAGAGAGAGAGAGCGAGAGCGAGAGCGAGAGCGAGAGCGAGAGCGAGAGAGAGCAAGAGAGAGATGGAGAGAGAAAGAGTTGGAGAGAGCACATAAACACACACACAGCTAACTAGCTGAGCAGATAAATGCACCAGCTGAGACTCAGCGAGGGGTAGATTGTCCTTCTTCTGTGTGTGTGTGTGTGTGTGTATGTGTGTGTGTGTGTGTGTGTGTGAGTGTTGTGTCATGACTCATCGATGC
The DNA here is from genome assembly GCF_963971535.1 of Notolepis coatsorum. Taxonomy (NCBI): domain Eukaryota; kingdom Metazoa; phylum Chordata; class Actinopteri; order Aulopiformes; family Paralepididae; genus Notolepis; species Notolepis coatsorum. The sequence continues at coordinate 62,568 of NW_028172444.1, forward strand.
AGTATAGCAGCACACGATTCAGTTGAGAAACTGCCCAAAGGGAGGGTAGAATAGAGGGTATGTGTGTGTGTGTGTGTGTGTGTAAGAATGAGATCACGATTCTCTCACACGATTCTTATTTTTCGTCATCATTTAAAAGAGTAAAGTAAAAAGCAAAAAAGAAAAGTCCAATTTTTATTTTAAATTATTTTAAAAAATAGTCATCATTTAGAAATGAGATTGCATAGGTCTATGAATTGAGATCGCGATTTTTTTCCGATTAATCATGCAGCCCTAGTACGAGTGTACACGAGTATGAAGCATGTTTTTGTGTATAACTATTTGTGAACGTGTAGTATGGGTATCTATGCAGTAAGACATATGTATTACATCGAAGTTTGTGTTTTTAGGTGCATGCATCACTGGTTCTTTTTTTATTTTGGAAATATTGTTACGTACCCCAGTAGGGAGACGCAACACAAGGCCACAGACAGGGTAGGTGAGGGTGCAGTGACACAAAATCCAAGAGACAATTAGCAAAATAATAATATTTATTTCACAAAACACAACTCAGCAACACAGAGAGCAAGGAGGACCTACCAGTGGCACCAAATGAAATATCAAAAGGGAATTAAAAGCCCACCCCCCCTTACAGGCGTGGACGCCCAAAAGTACAGGTGGTGGTGCTCACTTCTAAGGCTGGTGTCTTTAACAGTAGGTCACCTACGTGATGCAAAATGTAGACCCAGGGTATCTTCCTGTCCTCAATGTCCCTGCGTGCGAAACAAAAGATTAATACACAAGAAAAACAATCACCATAGGCTGGGTGACACAAGAGAACAAATATTCAAAGGGTTAACAGAAATGTGCAACAAACTATAATGATTTAAACACAACACAATGAACCAGAGCTTCAGCTACCAGCTTTATACCAAACTAATGCCAAAAAGGCCACAGCTCTACAGAACACACAAACAGCACAAAACTAAACTAAACACCTAAACTAACTAACAGCACAAAGTGCCAGAGCCTTCACCAGCTCTATTACCAGACCACACAAAGATGAGCTCCCACACAGACCAAGTATAGTTACCACAACCAAACGAACCAGGGAGCTAACTAACACTGGACACAAATGGGTATATGAAGGAGTGTGGAGCTTGATTGCTTGACAAGCCTCAGCTGCTGCTGCTGCTGCTGCTGCTGTTGTTGTTGCTAGAACTGAGACACCTGAGAGTGGGGATATGTAGACACAAGAGGGAGACAAAAGAAAACAACCAACACATGCCTATACAACAGCTTATTATACATTACCCCCTCTATATATATACACATAAAGACACCGTCCGTAACAAATATATAGATATAGATATGAATAACCCTGTGATACAAGCCGATAAAATGGTATTACAAAGCACAGCCCAATGCTTGATGCTTGTTTCCTATTGGTGCTACCCATGATGACCCACAATGAACTTTAAGCCAACATTATTGGAAATTCTCCCAAAACTGTGTAGGGGAAATGTTAAAATGTTCTGGAACTAGCTATAAAGACATTCTAATAAATAAAAGAATAACTAGATAAATAAATGAATTCAACAGCAACAATATAAAACACATTATACTATTCAGTTCCTGATCTATTATTGGAATATGAATGTGCATGTACAGTACACATGCAACTATTCTTTCGTGCGTCTAGCTTGTCAGACGGGAATATTTACACTGGACCAGATAGTGATCCGCCATGTTAAAAAAAAGTTATGGGAATAATGGGAGGGAAAGAGGACGGATGTTTCCCACTTTTTTCTCAAAGAAAAATGCAAAGTCTTCGGCAGAGAGAGGGGGGGGGGGGCATGGTGGTGTGCAGTTTGCGAAGGTTCTTATCCGAAGCCTCGATCCTATGGTGAAAGAAAGAAGCTTTGGCAGCAGTAATGGTTTTGGAGGAAGCTAACAAGAGGTTGTGACAGGTAATGATGTCACCAGTGAGGCGTGACTTTCTATACTTCCTCTCGGCCGCTTTCAGGACCTGTCTTTCTTCTCTCACTGCATCCGACAGTCATGGACGAGGGGACACAGCTTATGTTTATGTTTGTTTATGTTTATTTAGGATCCCCATTAGCTTTTGCACTTGACAAAAGCTATTCTTCCTGGGGTCCGGCACACACAACGATACAACAGTATTCAATACATTACATCATTATCAACATCAACATCAAAATCAATTACATCATCAATTACATCATTATCAATATCAGTTAGGATGATATTGTACAAGATATTTATTAGTAAAAAGTATTCAAATAAAATAATTAAAATCAAATAAATAGTGCTTCCTGAGCAGCACTCACTGCCATCAACATAAATATAACTAAGAGTCAATTGGTTTTCACCGCTATGCCATAAGGGCTCAGTGCATGCTTGTTAGTAGATGGCACTTTAACTTCCTCTTGAAGGTGGCCTTGGATTCTATTTCAGCGAAGTAGCTTGGCAATGAGTTCCATTCCATGATAGCTCTGTAAGTCACAGAAGATTTTAGTAGATTTGTTCTCGGTTTAGGTGCCATTAGATGGCCTGACGTAGCTTGTCTGGTCATAATATGGTCTATGGTCATGGTCATGTTCTTCTCTTATGTAAACTATCTTGTCGAAGGAAGTTGCAAGGGCTGAGAGGAGGGTGGAGGTTGCCGTATCTGTGAGCAGAGAGAAAGTCTGCCGGAGGAGAGGGTGGATAAGGAGCACAGGTTGCGTCTGACTGAGACGGTTTGGGTTGGGGTGGATGCTTGTATACAGGTTTGTGTCTAAGGAGTCTCGTCCATGCAGCGCTGCTCAGCATGCATCCTGCCTAGTTTTACACCCAGTGTATTGCTACAAGGCACCTCAACAAATCAAATCAAATCAAATGTATTTGTAAGGCCCGTCACCACACGTTAATGTCCCCATGGGCCGGCCACGTCTTCTTTAACACTAGCACAGCCGGCAAGGGGTCAAATGAGCTCCAGCTCTGTCACTCAATGACTTTTCCGAAAAGTACCCGTTTTATCTGGCACGGTTTCTGAAATTTCAAAAGGACTTCAGGAAAATGTAATTAGAACGTTATTCCACATATGGAATATATATGTGGAAAGTCACAGCACTTTGCGAGCGTCTAGCGCAGGGGTGGCCAACCCATGGCTCGCGAGCCGCATGTGGCTCTTTGCCCGTCAATGTGTGGCTCTTCCATCCAAAAAAATTATAATAAAAATTATATTATTTTTATTTATTATTATATATTTTTTTATTTAAAAAAGTTTTTGTCACTCAAACCTGGCTGTGGTAAACCTCATATTTTTATATTAACTCTTTCAGTGCCACTCACGAGATTTCTCTGGTTTTTTTATAGGTGGTTGCGTGCCACTCACGAGATTTCTCGGAATTATTATAATTTTTTTTTTTTGCGATCTGAAAAATTATTGCATCACCCGAGCCTACCCGAGTATAGCCGAGCTGCGCCGGTGATCACTGTGGAAAAAAGCACCCCCTGTCGTCTCCCAGATGACATAAGTGATTTTGGAATGGACTCAATGAAAATGAATGGGGAAAAAAATCCGGTACTCCACATTTTCCAGTTCACTGATCCAGCCGGGGTTACCAGAGTTCATTCTGGAGCCTCAGAGCCCCGCGGATCATGGAGATCTACAGTGTCGCGTTGGATCCATACACGTATCGATTTTTTTGAATGGTGATCAGGAATTGGAATATACCAGTTGGATACCATCTGATGTCAGGTAAGGACTCTATGTTATCAGTGGTAGGATAATCGGAGTAAGTTTGATGAAGTTATAAGCTGTTTTGTGAAATGTCTTCTTTCGGTTTCACTGTAAAAGTCTGTGAGGAAATCAACGGAGCGATTATCAGTGCGCGGCCATAATGTGCTTGCGTGCACGTATAATATTGATCGTCTAGCGTTTATTTGAAAACGATTCATAAAAAGGCCGACGAATATCAACGTTGTGGAATATTCCACTAAAAGACGATTTTCATAGAATGCTCCAGAATGAGCTGTTTTTTATATCAAAACGGGGGCTTTTCTAACTGCTCTGAAATGGAAACGACGCGATAAAAAAACAATCTGCCTTCACAGCACTGACTGGAAAATAGTCTTTGATAATGCGATGGGCAGATTAGACACATAGCCATAATTTAAAACATAGATTAGGCGATATTAACGTTAACATTGGCGCCGATGGTGGCATTCAAGCGGTAAAACGGAAAACCAGGCGTGGCACTGAAAGAGTTAAGAGGTAATTATATAGTTTACACTGTTTATTTTTCTCATATTTCTCATATAAGCTGTGGGGTCATCTGACCCCTTCTGGCGGGAATCAGTGACATTTTCTCCATGGCTGTGCTAGTGTTAAACGAGTCAAGAAGAAACATCACAATAAATCAAGAACAAAACAAAAAAACACCATGCAATCCAAAATTAAATGTAAAATAAATAAATGCAACACTCCCAGACATACCCCATCGAAGGTAAGGTAAAAACCTAGCAATAGGAAAAAAGCACCACCGGCAATGTGGAGGGGAGAAACCTTAGAAGGGCCATTCATGGGGGGGTCCCCCTTCTCCCTTCAACGCGCACACATGTTTTCTCTCCTTTACTCTCTCTCTCCCCTTAATCATCTCTCTCTTTCTCCCTGTCTGTCGTGCATCCTATGTCCACCCATCTCTCTATACGCCTTGTACACACAGATATGCATGCGCACACACATCACCCACACACACACATGTAACAAGTGCCTTGTTGCCTTGTATGGATAATTACACCCCATCACAAAATACATTCCACTAATAATCCTTAACGTTTTATTTGATTGCTTTTGTTTTATTTCATTGCTTTCGTTTTATTTTATTGCACTTTTGGGAGCTAAGTCTTTTATTTTGAAATCGACACCGCCCCTTCCGGAGCACGCATATTGTCTGGTTCCTGTTTAATGCACCAGTGTCTCCATGGATTGAGACAGATGAGGCCCAGCTCTATGTTCAATGATAGACTTCGGTCTAAAAGTTGTTAAATATTGTATATTATATTCCTAAACTGTGAAACGAGTTTGTAATGTAACTCATGTTGATAATGTGTACCTGTGCAGCTGTTTTGTGGGAGGTTTGACCGTGTTAGGCAAATTGATAAATGCACTTTAGTAGCCTAGCATGTAGGGGGTTTACACACACAGCACGTGCGCTGGTAACAGGCTAATGGACGTCACGTCTTTTCTCAATCGTAGCTCATGCTGCAGACGCCATGACTGTGTCCCTAATGCTGCTGCATTTTGTTGCCTTTGGTAACAACAGGGTGAAAATAAATACAACCAACAGTCTCCCTGTCTGTCATCTTTAACACAACACCGTCTATAAGTACACCGGTCACACACGGCACACGCAGCTCCGACATCATCATCAAGTTTGCTGACAATACGACCGTCCTGGGCCTCATCATGGACAACGATCACGGACGTCACGGGTCATTGTTTCATCATCACAGACAATGACCACAGAGAGACAGCCACACATCACTACAGAGTCTGTTGCACATCACGTCACTGGCAACAGACTCTCGTCATTCAGGATATATTTCACCAGCGGTGGCTGCTGACAGACGTGGGCAGACGACACACAGGAGCAGGGGTGCAGCGCCACCAGGCATCTGAAGAACTCATGAAGCTAAATATTCCACTTTGCACATATCTGCTTACCTGCTGCTGTCTACACTGTTTACATAGAACATGCACCATCAACCATGACTGCTGCTTTTGAAACCTGGACTGCTACATCTAGGGATGCTCGATATTGGCTTTTTTACCGATACCGATATACCGATATTGTACAACTCTTAATTTCCGATACCGATATCAACCGATACCGATATATGCAGGGTTTCCCCCCCAAAAAAACGGAATAATTTCGTCACGGACTCGACAGCGATCTGTTGTTGTGCATGTTTTTCCATTGGGTTTCTCTTATCGGGGGCGGGGGGGACCCTTGCAAGCATGGGGAGAACATGCAAACTACACACAGAAAGGCCTGGGAGATCACCCACCTGGGTACCTGGCATCATGGAAACCTGGTCCCCAAGCTGGAATCGAACCCTGGACCTTCTTGCTGTGAGGCAACAGTGTTACCACTACGCTACCGTGCCGCACACGGATTACAGATCAGCTTTATAAAGCCATGTGTAGAATGAGTTTATTAGCCCCGATGCTCCTCCCTTCTTGTGCTTTTAGCGTATCAGACTAATACCATAAAATCCGCCTTTATTTCCCTGCATGCTAACCCCCCCCCCCTCCCCCCACACACACACACACACACACACACACACACACATGCACACACACACACACACACACACACACACACACACACACACACACGTGCACACACACACACACACACACTCACACACACATGTAGTAGCCACACATACACACACACACACACACACACACACACACACACACACACACACACACACATTCAGGCTACAAACGCACAAGCTGTGTGTGTGTGTGCGTTTGTATGTATCAGAGAGAGATTAAGATGATATATGAGATGAAGATATATATATTTATATATATATATATATATATAAGATGAGGGAGATAGAGAAATGGGGAGTGAGAGAGATTAAGAGCAAAAGAGAGATGGGCATTTAGATAACAGAAAGATGTTTAGTGTTATCGTGCCTCAGGCACAGTGACGCCCCACCCCCCCACACACGCACGCACGCACGCACGCACGCACGCACACACACACACACACACACACACACACACACACACACACACACACACACACACACACACACACACGAGTTGTAAGAATATCAGCCCTATCCCTTATCTGTCTCTACTTTTTCTCACCTCCTCTCTCATCTTACATCTCTCTCTCCTCCTCTCTCCCACTCTCTCCCTCTCTTTCCCTCTCTCTCTTTCAGTCTCTTGTTTCCTCCCTCCCTCTGCCTCACCTCCTCTTCCTCTTCTCTTCCCTAACTCCCAGGGTTTCCCATCTTCCTCTTCCCCTCTCTTCCCTCTCTCTCCCTCTCTCTCTCTCTCTCTCTCTCTCTCTCTCCTCTCTCTCTCTCTCTCTCTCTCTCTCTCTCTCTCTCTCTCTCTCTCTCTCTCTCTCTCTCTCTCTCTCTCTCTCTCTCTCTCTCTCTCTCTCTCTCGTGTAACCTGGGCCCCTGTTGGGTTTTTCGCCAACAGCCGTCACATTGACATGGCGGCTCCAGCAGGCCTCTTAGGGCAGCTGTTCTCAACAGGGGTGCCGCGGCACCCTAGGGTGCTGCAGAGAGCTTCCAGGGGTGCCTTGAGATTGAGAAATCTGAAAATCATTATTTAATAAAACACAGAAAAGGATCACCAAGTTACTCTGGATAAAAAAAACCTTTACAGACAACGTTGAGACAAAGCTTCCTGACACATCTCCATCCAAACTCTTGGAAGAACTCATTGAAATCTCATCTGATACCACCTGGAGAGCTAGTTTCAGAGTGTGGTGCTGAGTACCAAGTATCTCATGATGCAGCAGTTAAGGTGTTGATACCATTCAGCACCACATATCTGTGTGAAGCTGGCTTTTCATCCATGACAGCTCTGAAAACAAAATATAGGGCCAAGTTGAGCCTTGAGGATGACATGCATGTTGCCTTGTCAAAGATCTCCCCACGTATTGACCGTATTATTAGCCAGCAGCAGCAGACCTCGCATTGAGCTAGAAATGTCCACTGAGTGAACGAGTGCTTATTTTCTGTATTTATTTATATTTTTTGATAAATGGTAACTTGGTGATCTTTTTTTGTATTTAAAAAAAATACATGATTTTCTGTTTTTGAGAAATGGTCAAAGTATCCAAATATGCAATTTTTATGGAGAACAGTGCAGCTGCAACAGATAGCACTTTAGTGATCCTTTTCTGTATTTAAAAAGAAAATACATGATTTTCAGTTTGAGAAATGGTCACACTTATCCAAATATGCTATTTTTATGGAAAAGTGTGCAGCTGCAACAGATAGCACTTTAGTGATAATTTTCTGTAATTTTATTTAAAGAAATATGCTACTTGATTTACTACTACAAGCAGTGTAATGTCAACAGTACTAAGCCATTTAGACCTGAAACACCTGTTAATAATGCATTATATAGCCTGCATATACACACAAATGTTGTTTCCCGGTTTCTTAACATTATTTTTGAAAGCAAGCACTTTTGTCATCATTGTAGCAAAAAAGACAGGACCGGAAAAGTCTTTATCGAATGTAGGGGTGCCCTGGAATATTTTATTGAACACAGGGGTGCCTTGGCAGCAGAAAGGTTGAGACACCCTGTCTTAGGTGTATACAGTACATGTGTGTGTGTTCTTGTAGCTAACTTCTTGTATAGAAAGATGAAGATAATCCTGTAAAGTGAGATGGTAGTCCTCACTTAGAGAAGATTCGATTCGATTCAAATGTATTGTCATCGTATAGCACGAGTACAGTACAACTAAAATAAGTTGGCATTTAACCAGAGTAAGTGCAATAAGTGCAAGGTAACAGTAAAATGTATTAGTGTAACAATATACAGTGTGATTCAATGTAAACAAGTGATTAAGTGGAATATTTATAATGAAGCAACTGAGTAATATGCAAATCGGATGTATGTACAGTATTAATATGTATAGTGATATCAGTATAAATACACTACGCTAGTAAACTATACTGGCCAGAGTTACAGTATAACTAATAACAGAAGCAGTAGGTTTAGAGTTATTAGGTGAATACAGCAGGTGCCAGATAAAGTGTGTGTTGTGTATTCTATATGTATTGTGGTCTGGTTAATGTTGTTATTGATTGATTGACTGATTGATTGATTGATTGATTGATTGATTGATTGATTGATTGATTGATT